>NW_027189216.1:202500-282500 GCF_040958095.1 Procambarus clarkii | reverse complement strand
ATTTGATTTTTTTACCCTTAAATTGGTTTTAATATTTAAATTGAAAACACTAATATAATATAAAAAATTTATTATTTAAAATATTTAAAATATTTAAATATATTTAAAAATAAATATTTTTTATTTTCAAGAAATTTAACTTTAAACACAAAGATGTGAAAATGGTTCAGATAAGGCTCAAACCTTTCACAAGAGATTCATATTGGTGTATGAATGGATTATGAATGACTCATGTTAGGAGTGTAAGTTGCCACAACATCTCAAATTAGTGTTAGATACATATGTCTTGGTTATAAGTTTTGGAAACCTATTTAAGTCCACACACAATATCGTATCTGATACGATAAAACAAACGTTTCCAATACTTTCAAATACTTTCCAGATATGTTGTGGCAACCTAAAATTGTTTGCTGGGTCCTCACTGGGCCTCCCACAGTGGTCACACTTGCCACCCCCACACTGGCATTCTCGTAACCCTCAGGGAACAGGGTTTCACTCACCAGGGTAAAATCAGCCCCAGTGTCTCTTAATATTTTCACTGGGATGGGGTCTGCGTCCCCCATCCTTACGGTTCCTTGGCACACGAATGGGTGAACTTTCTTCTCCCCACTCAGCACAGGTTCATCCCGCACTCTCTCGGCCCTCTGGTCCTCGAACATCACTAAAGCAACGTGTCCCCGTTGCTTAGGGCGTCTGCATTCCCGCGCGACGTGTCCGATTATTCCGCAGTTGTAGCAGCGGACCCTCGGCGGAGACCATCCGCCACCGCTCGCCTTAGCACTGCCTTCAGAGGCCGTCACTCCCTGTGTCTTTCTCGCCCCACTTGTCGTTTCCTTCGTTGCAGCAACAGCTCCCGAGCTCTCAGCTTGGTTCTTCTCTATCGGCTCTACAGCACCTTTTGTTCCTCTGTCGTCCCAACTCGAGAGGTGGGACTTGGGAGAACTCGCTTCTGTCCTCCATCCATCCGTCCTCTTATAATTCCTACTGCTTCCGGAGTACACGGGTGATCGGTGCTGTCCCTCTCGGCTTGGGCGTAGTGCTTCCTCTAACATGTCGGCTCGGTCGGCTGCGGCCCTCAGATCCTTTATGTCCGCCTCCTTTACTCTCACCCTGATCTCAGGAGAGAGCACGGACATAAACTTTTCCATGACCATTAGCTCCTTGACCTCTTCGACCGACCTCGCTCCTTCAGAGTCCAGCCACTTAAGGAACTTTCGCTCCATGTCCCTCGCCGTCTCCGCATAAGACTTTCCTGGTGAACGGGTACATTCCCTGAACCTCTTTCTGTAACACTCCGGCGTGATCTTGAAGGAATGGAGCACAGCTCTTTTTACCGCATCGTAGTTGGTGCATTCTTGGAAGTCGAGCATAGTGTAGGCTTCACGAGCTTCACCCGTGAGCCTCCCTTGAACCAATTCCGCCCACTCCGCCCTCGGCCACCTCTTCAAAGCTGCAACCCTTTCAAAGTGATCGAAGAAACTTTCGGCTTCACTAGGCACAAAGATCGGTAGATCTCGTTCCCTCACTCGTCGGTCTTCCTGTGGCGGCGGAGCAGGTGCACCTAGTCCTAGTTCAGCTCGCTTCAGCTCCACCTCCTTGTTGGCTTCTATTTCCAGTTGTCTCAGTCTAACCTCTCGCTCGTGTTCTTCCCCGCGTAGCTGTGCTTCTCGCTCTTGTTCTTCCCTGCGTAGCTGTGCTTCTCGCTCCTCACGCCTCAGCTGCGCTTCTGCTTCTCGCTCTTCCCTGCGCTGCTGTGCATCTCGCTCTTCATTGCGCTGCTGTGCTTCTCGCTCTTCTTTGCGCTGCTGTGCTTCTCGCTCTTCTCTGCGCTGCTGTGCTTCTTCTCTCCTCAGCTGCGCTTCTCGCTCTTCACGCTTCAGTTGTACTTCCAGCTGCAACTTCATTATTTCCAGCTTAATGCTGTGCCTGCTGCCGCTGGATCCCCTGCTGCTTCCACCAATACTCAGGTGTTCTCCCACACTGGCAGGTGTTTGGGGCCGTTCCTCCCCCAAAGCTTCGTCTCGTGCCCTGAGCTGTGCCATTATCTCTAGTCTTCTTTCACCAACTCTGGCAGATCTCAGTTTTATTCCAAAATGATCCGCTATTGCCTGTAACTGTGCCTTGGTGCACTCCTCCAGCACTTGTTCATCTCGAGTGTCAATAAACCTTGCTACCTTATCATCCTCCATCTTGTGCTATGAGTGATACCCTGCACCTGATCTCTAATACCACAGCCAAGTAACACCACTGCAACCTTTATTTCGATCGATATCCTGGCAAGATCGCCAATGTTGGGGTTTACACTTACTCTTGCTCTTACTCTGGGTGAGCAACGGTATCTCAAGGTCACTCACCGTAGCCCTGCGGGTCTTCACTCTAATCCTCTCGGCGCCACTGCACGCCAGGAGTGTATCCCAGTCAATCCCAACCGGCCTTCAGATTGAGAAGGAGTGGGAACACACTTCTTGTTTACTTAACTGTTGTGTGGCCCGTCCCAACAAGAGGGCTTCACTATTAACCACAAGGTCACCAACTGGTGTTTTCGGTGTCCAGTAACACCTCAGTGGACTGGTTGAATTAGTGGTAGCCTAAGCAGTGATGTGATGGAGGCTGACTCCATACACAGTTTCAAATATAGATATGATAGAGCCCAGTAGGCTCAGGAATCTATACACCAGTTGATTGACCATTGACAGGCGGGACCAAAGAGCCAAAGCTCAACCCCCGCAAGCACAAATAGGTGAGTGCAACTAGGTGAGTACACACACTCACACACATAGCAAAACACTGGCAGAGGTCTCCAGCAACACACTGGCAGGAGTCTCCAGCAGCACACTGGCAGAGGTCTCCAGCAACACACTGGCAGAGGTTTCCAGCAACACACTGGCAGAGGTCTCCAGCAACACACTGGCAGGGGTCTCCAGCAACACACTGGCAGGGGTCTCCAGCAACACACTGGCAGGGGTCTCCAGCAAAACACTGGCAGAGGTCTCCAGCAACACACTGGCAGGAGTCTCCAGCAGCACACTGGCAGAGGTCTCCAGCAACACACTGGCAGAGGTTTCCAGCAACACACTGGCAGAGGTCTCCAGCAACACACTGGCAGGGGTCTCCAGCAACACACTGGCAGGGGTCTCCAGCAACACACTGGCAGGGGTCTCCAGCAACACACTGGCAGAGGTCTCCAGCAACACACTGGCAGAGGTCTCCAGCAACACACTGGCAGGGGTCTCCAGCAACACACTGGCAGAGGTCTCCAGCAACACACTGGCAGGGGTCTCCAGCAACACACTGGCAGAGGTCTCCAGCAACACACTGGCAGGGGTCTCCAGCAACACACTGGCAGAGGTCTCCAGCAACACACTGGCAGGGGTCTTTCACGCTTTACCCGACGCTTTATCCGACGTTTACCCGACGGTTTACCCGACGGTTTACCCTGACAGTTTACCCGACTTTTTATCCGACGTTTACCCGACGGTTTACCCGACGCTTTACTCTGACAGTTTACCCGACGGTTTACCCGACGGTTTTCCCGACGGTTTACCCGACGGTTTACCCGACGGTTTACAATGACGGTTTACCCGACGTGTTTAGTTTACAGTTTACACGTCAGTTATCATGAGAACAGATTTTTTACTATTTTATTTTATTTATTCGACGACTTACACGGCGGGTTTACCTGTCGGGTTTACCCGTTTTTACACGGGTAAAAAACGGGTAAAAATTACCCGACGATTTACCCGACGATTTACTCGACAATTTACGATTCATTCGGCGATTCATTCGGCGCTTTATTTATTCATTTTTATATATTCATTTTTATTTATTTTATTTTTATTAAATTAAATTAAATTAAATTAAAAATTAAAATTTTTTTTTATTTATTTTATAGACATTATATATATACATTACATTAGATATACAGATTACATTAGATTGCATTAGATTACATTGCATTACATTACATTAGATATTAGGTTAGAGACATTAGATATAGACATATTATTTATTTTATTATATAGACATTACATATATATTACATTAGATATACAGATTACATTAGATATTACATTACATTAGATATTACATTAGATATTACATTACATTAGATATTAGGTTACAGACACTAGATATAGACATATTATTTATTTTATTATATAGACATTACATATATATTACATTAGATATTACATATATATTACATTAGATATTACATTACATTACATTACATATTACATTACATATTACATTACATTACATTACATATTACATTACATATTACATTACATTACATTACATATTACATTACATATTACATTACATATTACATTACATTACATTACATATTACATTACATATTACATTACATTACATTACATTACATATTACATTACATTACATATTACATTACATTACATTACATATTACATTACATTACATATTACATTACATTACATTAGATATTAGATTACAGACATTAGATATAGACATATTATTTATTTTATTATATAGACACGACCTGACCCGACACGACCTGACCTCGCCTTGCCTAATCTAACTCGGGTCCAGGTGTGGGTCCGTGGGCCCCCGGACTTCCACCCTTCCCCACAACCCAGGGTCAGGTCAGGTCAGGTCAAGTTTTAGCTACCCAGAGACCTCACAGTCGAGATGGACGGACACAGCTACAGGACGGGACACACACAAATCTGTGCCCTGTAGTTACACCGTTTTGACAGACTCGAACACACGTCAGTTCTCATGAGAACAGATTCCCATCCGACTAGGCCATTTTGGGGTCGCCAAGTTTTCCAAAGCTGGTTCTTATATTTATATTGAGTAATTTGGTAACATGTCGTCGGCGGTTTAATGCTCCAATATTCCAGCTGAACAAAATATATATTTGGCTGCAACAGTTAACTTTGATACGTTTGAGTAAATAATATCTGTAATTCTTGTATTTGGGCGTTAATAAACAGGGTAAAGCTCCAACGTAAATTTGCCTGGCGTGGATGGGTTTTTGTTTGGGCTATTTGGGGAGGAGGAGGAGGATGAGGTCTTGACTGGAAGCTGAAGGGGGAGTGTGAAGCCCAGAAGGAGACCAACACGTTGATAACTTAGACAATATTGAGGGCATTTTTCGACATTTAAATTAATATACACGGAAGTAAAATTTAAAGAGAGAGACTCAAGTGTTTTTTTGTCTCATGAAGGTTAATAATTTACTAACTTTTATGGTACTGAAAGGGACTATTTTCACTTTGTGAGAGAAGTTGTAGGAATTGTGGTAAGCTATTAGTTAGAAAAAAAGGGCAATCAACATTGTAAGAGTTTTTTCTCCCTATCTGCAGAGTAGGAGTGAGGACAGCTAATTTATACAAACAGGCTGTTGCCGTTCTCTCGCTGTCTCTCTCTCTGATCTTCCTCTGATCTTCCTCTCTTCTGTTCTCTTTCTGACTTTGTATGTTATGCCTGTTTCTTTCTCTGTATTTCTGCCTCTCTCGCTCTCCCATGATACCAGTTCACAACATGCTGACTTAACTCCTGGCTACCAATTTACTGCTAGGTGAACAGATGCATTTAATGAGAGGAAATGTGCCCAAACATTTTATGTCGTGAACGGCTTAGTAGGTCCAATTACTACCCTACCCCACGATACAACCCCACAACATGCTGACTAAGTACTGGGTTCATATTTACTGCTAGGTGAACAGATGCATTAGGTGAGAGGAAATGTGCCCAAGCCATTTCTGCAGCCACTGGTAATCGAACCTAGAATTCCGGATTTTGAGTCAACAATAAACACGTAAAACTTTCATATTTGTCTCAGTTTGAGTATATGTGTGCTTGTGTGGCTTACTCTCTGTCTCCATGTCGTCCTCTCTCTATACATATCTTTCTCTTTATCTCATTATATATCATAAAACAGTTAAACTTCGATATTTCTGGTACGTACAGACTCGTACGATCAGGAATAAATGTGGTTCACAAGGATTCTCTCACACATGCTACTGGAACACAGATACTATCACCCTCATATGTCAGTCATGGTTTAGGTAATGACATCTAACCTGACTCAACCTGACCTGACGCAACCTGACCTGACGCAACCTGACCTGATACAACCTGACCTGACACTACCTGACCTGACGCAACCTGACATGATGCAACCTGACCTGACGCTACCTGTCCTGACTCAACCTGATCTGACGCAACCTGACCTGACGCTACCTGACCTGACGCAACCTGGCTTGACGCAACCTAACTTGACGCAACCTGACCTGACCTGACGCTACCTGACCTGACGCAACCTGACCTGACGCTACCTGACCTGACCTGACCTGACGCTACCTGACCTGACGCTACCTGACCTGACGCAACCTGACCTGACGCAACCTGACCTTACGCAACTTAACCTGACCCTACCTGAACTGACGTAACCTGACCTGACGCAACCTAACCTGACGCAACCAGACCTGACCTGACGCTACCTGACCTGACGCTACCTGACCTGACGCAACCTGACCTGACGCAACCTGACCTGACGCAACTTAACCTGACCCTACCTGACCTGACGTAACCTGACCTGACGCAACCTAACCTGACGCAACCAGACCTGACCTGACGCTACCTGACCTGACGTAACCTGACCTGACGCAACCTGACCTGGCACAACCTGACCTGACGCAACCTTACCTGACGCAACCTGACCTGATACTACCTGACCTGACACAACCTGACCTGATACAACCTGACCTGACGCAACCTGACCTGACAAAACCTGACCTGACAAAACCTGACCTGACGCAACCTGCTCTGACGCTACCTGACCTGATTCAACCTGACCTGACACAACCTGACCTGACCTGACCTTCAGTAATTGGCCTATTTTCTGTATAAAAAGTCGTAATTTCAAACTGCGAATACGTGCAGAGAGCCAGAATTTGAATCCAAAATATGGCTCAAGTGTAGAATTTGGGATGTTTGGGATATTTTGAAAACAGCAGGGAGGGTTAGGGCAAAATGTGATCCATCGCTGCATTCAAGAAATTGGCACATTTTCGGTATAAAAATCGTAATTTCAAACTGCGAATACGTGCAGAGAGCCAGAATTTGGCTCCAAAATATGGCTCAAGCGTCGAATTTGGGATGTTTATAATATATTGAAAACTGCAGGGGGGTTTGGGCAAAATGTGACCCATCGCCGCTCTCAGTAATTGGCATATTTTCGGTAAAAAAATTCGTATATTCAAACTGCTAATACGTGCAGAGGGCCTGAATTTGGCTGCAAAATAGGGCTCAGGCGTCGAATTTGGGATGTTTGGAATATTTTGAGAACTAAAGAGAGGGTTTGGGCAAAATGTGATCCATCGCCGCTTTCAGTAATATGCATATTTTCGGTATAAAAATTCGTAATTTCAAACTACGAATACGTGCAGAGAGCCAGAATTTGGCTCTAAAATATGGGTCATGGTTCGAATTTAGAATGTTTGGGATATTTTGAAAACTGGAGGGGGGTTTGGGCAAAATGTGACCTATTGCTGCTCACAGTTATTGGCTTATTTTCGGAAAAAAATCGTAATTTAAAACTTCGAATACGTGCAGAGAGCAAGAATTTGGCTCCAAAATATGGCTCAAGCGTCGAATTTGGGATGTTTGGGATATTTTGAAAACTGCAGGGAGGTTTGGGCAAAATGTGTTCCATCGCCGCTCTCAGTAATTGGCATATTGATCTTCTCGAGATGTGATCTTCTGGTGATGTGATCTTCTGGAGATGTGATCTTCTGGTGATGTGATCTTTTGGAGATTTGATCTTCTGGAGATGTGATCTTCTCAAGATGTGATCTTCTCGAGATGTGATCTTCTGGTGACGTGATCTTCTGGAGATGTGATCTTCTGGTGATGTGATCTTTTGGAGATTTGATCTTCTGGAGATGTGATCTTCTCGAGATGTGATCTTCTCGAGATGTGATCTTCTGGTGATGTGATCTTCTGGAGATCTGATCTTCTGGTGAAGTGATCTTTTGGAGATTTGATCTTCTGGAGATGTGATCTTCTCGAGATGTGATCTTCTCGAGATGTGATCTTCTGGTGATGTGATCTTCTGGAGATGTGATCTTCTGGAGATGTGATCTTCTGGTGATGTGATCTTCTGGAGATGTGATGCTCTGGAGATGTGATCTTCTCGAGATGTGATCTTCTGGAGATGTGATCTTCTGGGGATGTGATCTTCTGGTGATGTGATCTTCTGGAGATGTGATCCTCTGGAGATGTGATCTTCTCGAGATGTGATCTTCTGGAGATGTGATCATCTGGAGATGTGATCATCTGGTGATGTGATCTTCTCGAGATGTGATCTTCTGGAGATGTAATCTTCTGTAGATGTGATCTTATGGAGATGTGATCTTTTGGGGGATGTGATCTTCTCGAGATGTGATCTTTTGGAGATGTGATCTTCTCGAGATGTGATCTTCTGCTGATGTGATCTTCTCGAGATGTGATCTTCTGCTGATGTGATCTTCTCGAGATGTGATCATCTGGTGATGTGATCTTCTGGAGATGTGATCTTCTCGAGATGTGATCTTCTAGAGATGTGATCATCTGGTGATGTGATCTTCTGGAGATGTGATCATCTGGTGATGTGATCTTCTGAAGATGTGATCTTCTGGAGGTGTGATCTTCTAGAGATGTGATCTTCTCGAGATGTGATCTTCTGGTGATGTGATCATCTCGAGATGTGATCTTCTCCAGATGAGATCTTCTGGTGATGTGATCTTCTGGAGATGTGATCATCTGGAGATGTTATCTTCTGGTGATGTGATCTTCTGGAGATGTGATGTTCCCGAGATGTGATATTCTGGAGATGCGATCTTCTGGAGATGTGATCATCTGGAGATGTGATGTTCTAGAGACGTGATCTTCTGGAGACGGGATTTTCCAGAGATGTGATCTTCTCGAGATGTGATCTTCCTCTGGAGATGTGATCTTCTGGTGATGTGATCTTCTGGAGATGTGATCTTCCTCTGGAGATGTGATCTTCTGGAGATGTGATCTTCTGGAGATGTGATTTTCCGGAGATGTGATCTTCTGGCGATGTGATCTTCTCGAGATGTGATCTTCTGGTGATGTGGTCTTCTCGAGATGTGATCTTCTGGTGATGTGATCTTCTCGTGATGTGATCTTCTGGTGATGTGATCTTCTAGAGATGTTATCTTCTGGAGATGTGATCTTCTGGGAATGTGATCTTCTAGAGATGTGATCTTCTGGAGATGTGATCTTCTGGAGATGTGATATTCTCGTGATGTGATCTTCTTGTGATGTGACCTTCTGGAGATGTTATCTTCTGGAGATGTGATCTTCTGGGAATGTGATCTTCTCGAGATGTGATCTTCTGGAGATGTGATCTTCGGGGAATGTGATCTGCTGGTAATGTGATCTTCTGGAGATGTGATCTTCTCGAGATGTGATCATCCTGTGATGTGATCTTCTCGAGATGTGATCTTCTCGAGATGTGATCTTGTCGAGATGTGATCATTCTGTGATGTGATCTTCTCGAGATGTGATCTTCCTGTGATGTGATCTTCTCGAGATGTGATCTTCTAGAGATGTGATCTTGTAAAGATGTGATCTTTCTGTGATGTGATCTTCTCGAGATGTGATCTTCCTCTGGAGATAGCGGCCTACTCATAATACACCGCAATTTACGTAATCGAGCAATACGTTAAAAATGTGACGAACAAATTAGTTAAAATTAAAGCACCATAATATTGATGTTTTCTTTTCATCGACCCTTAGTGTGGTGTTCACTATTCTAAGCGTAGTGTTCATTATCCTTAGTGTTATGTTCACTATCCTTAGTGTGGTGTTCACTATCCTTAGCGTAGTGTTCACTATCCTTGGCGTGGTGTTCACTATCCTAAGTGTGGTGTTCACTATCCTTAGCGTAGTGTTCACTATCCTTAGTGTTATGTTCACTATCCTTAGTGTGGTGTTCACTATCCTAAGTGTGGTGTTCACTATCCTTAGCATAATGTTCACTATCCTTGGCGTGGTGTTCACTATCCTTGAAATGGTGTTCACTACCCTTGGCGTGTTGTTCACTATCCTTAGCGTAGTGTTCACTATCCTTGGCGTGGTGCTCCCTATCCTTAGCGTGGTGCTCACTACCCTTGGTGTGGTGTTCACTATCCTTGGCGAGGTGTTCACTATCCTTAGCGTAGTGTTCACTATCCTTAGTGTTATGTTCACTATCCTTGGCGTAGTGTTCATTATCCTTGGCGTGGTGTTCACTATCCTTGGCGTGGTGTTCACTATCCTTGGCGTGATGTTCACTACCCTTGGTGTGGTGTTCACTATCCGTGGCGTGATGTTCACTATCCTTGGCGTGGTGTTCACTATCCTTCGCGTGGTGTTCACTATCCTTGGCGTGGTGTTCACTAACCTTGGCGTGGTTTTCACTGAACTTGGCGTGGTGTTCACTGAACTTGGCGTGGTGTTCACTATCCATGGAGTGGTGTTCACTATCCTTGGCGTGGTGTTCACTGAACTAGGCGTGGTGTTCACTATCCTTAGCGTGGTGTTCACTATCCTTGGCGTGGTGTTTACTATCCAAGGCGTGGTGTTCACTATCCTTGGCGTGGTGTTCACTACCCTTGGGGCGGTGTTCACTACCCTTAGCGTAGTGTTCATTATCCTTCGCGTGGTGTTCACTATCCTTGGCGTGGTGTTCACTAGCATTGGTGTGGTGTTCACTATCCATGGCGTGGTGTACACTATCCTTGTGTGGTGTTCACTATCCTTAACATGGTGTTCACAATTCTTAGCGTGGTGTTCACGATCCTTTGCGTGGTGTTCACTAACCTTAGCGTGGTGTTCACTGAACTTGGCGTGGTGTTCACTATCCTTGGAGTGGTGTTCACTATCCTTGGCGTGGTGTTCACTGAACTAGGCGTGGTGTTCACTATCCTTAGCGTGGTGTTCACTCTCCTTGGTGTGGTGTTCACAATCAATAGCATGGTGTTCACTATCCTTTGCGTGGTGTTCACTGAACTTAGCGTGGTGTTCACTGAACTTGGCGTGGTGTTCACTGAACTTGGCGTGGTGTTCACAACCCTTGCCGTGGTGTTCACTACCCTTCGCGTGGTGCTCACAACCCTTGGCGTGGTTATCACTACCATTGGTAAGTTCTTCACTACTCTTGACGTGGTGTTCACTACCCTTGCCATCATGTTTACTACCCTTGGAGTGGTGTTCACTACCCTTAACGTGGTGTTCACTACCCTTGGCTTGGTGTTCACTACTAATAACGTGGTGTTCACTACCCATGACATCATGTTCACTGCCCTTGGCGTGGAGTTCACTACCCTTGGCGTGGATTTCACTAACCTTGGCGTGGTGTTCACCACCTTTGGCGTGGTATTCACTGCCCTTGGCGTGGTGTTCACTACCCAGGGCGTGGTGTTCACTACCCTTGGCGAGGTGTTCACTAACCTTGGCGTCATGTTCACTACCCTTGGCGTAGTGTTCACTACCCTTGGCTTGGTGTTCACTGCCCTTCGCTTGGTGTTCACTACCATAGGCATGGTGTTCACTACCCTTGGCATGGTTTTCACTACCCTTAGAGTGGTGTTCACTACCTTTGGCGTGGTGTTCACTACCCTTGGCGAGGTGTTCACTACCCTTGGCGTGGTGTTCACTACCCTTGGCGTGGTGTTCACTACCCATGGCGTGGTGTTCACTACCCCTGGAGTGGTGGTCACTACCCTTCACGTGGTTTTCACTACCCTGGGCGTGGTGTTCAGTACCCTTATCATGGTGTTCACTACCCTTGGCATAGTGTTCACTACCCCTAGCGTGGTGTTCACACCTCTTGGCGTGGTGTTCAATACCCTTAGCGTGGTGTTCATTTCCCTTGGCATGGTGTTCACTACCCTTGGTGTTGTGTTCACAACCCTGGCGTGGCATTCACTGAACGTTGCGTGGTGTTCACTGAACTTGGCGTGGTGTTCACTGCCCTTGGCGTTGTGTTCACTACCCTTGGTTTGGTGTTCACTGAACTTGGCGTGGTGTTCACTATCCTTAACGTGGTGTTCACTATCCTTAGCACTGGTGTTCCCTACCCTTAGCATGTTTTTCACTACCCTTGGTGTGGTGCTCACTACCCTTGACGTGGTGTTCACTACTCATGACGTGGTGTTTACTACTCTTAGCGTGGTGTTCACTACCCTTGGTGTGGTGTTCACTACCCTTGGTGTGGTGTTCACTACCCTTGGCGTGGTTTTCACAACCCTTGGCGTGGTTTTCACTACCCTTGACGTGGTGTTCACTACCCTTGGCATGGTGTCCACTACCCTTGGCGTGGTGTTCACTACCCATGACGTGGTGTTCACTACTCTTGGCGTGGTGTTCACTACCCTTTGCGTGGTGTTCACTACCCTTTACGTGGTGTTCACTACCCTTAGCGTGGTGTTCACTACCCTTAACGTTGTGTTCACTACCCTTAGCGTGGTGTTCACTACCCTTGGCATGGTGTTCACTACCCATGACGTGGTGTTCACTACTCTTAGCGTGGTGTTCACTACCCTTGTTGTGGTGTTCACTTCCCTTTGCGTGGTGTTCACTACCCTTAGCGTGGTGATCACTACCCTTAACGTTGTGTTCACTACCCTTGGCGTGGTGTTCACTACCCTTGGCACGGTGTTCACTAGCCTTGGCGAGGTGTTCACTACCTTTGGTGTGGTGTTCACTATCCTTAGCACTGTTTTCATTACCCTTGGCTTTATGTTCACTACCCTTGGCGTGGTGTTCACCTCCCTTGACGTCGTGTTCACTACCCTTGGTGTAGTGTTCAGTATCCTTTGCGTGGTGTTCACTACCCTTAGCGTGGTGTTCACTACCCATAGTTTGGTGTTCACTACCCTATGCATGTTGTTCACTACCCTTGGCGTGGTGTTCCCTTCCCTTAGCATGGTTTTCACTACCCATGGCGTGGTGTTCACTATCCTTGGCGTGGTGTTCCCTACTCTTGACGTGGTATTCACTACCCTTTGCGTGGTGTTCACTTCCCTTGGTGTGGTGTTCACTACCCATGACGTGGTGTTCACTACTCTTAGCGTGGTGTTCACTCCCCTTCGCGTGGTGTTCACTCCCCTAGGCATGATGTTAACTTCCCTTTGCATGGTGTTCGCTACCCTTAGCTTGGTATTTACTAACCTTGGCGTGGTTTCACTACCCTTGGCATGGTGTTCACTACCCTTCATTTGGTGTTCACTACCCTTGGCGTGGTGTTCACTACCCCCGGCGAGGTGTTCACTACACTTGGCATAGTGTTCACTACCCTTGGCATAGTGTTCACTTCCCTTGGTATGGTGTTCACTACCCTCAGCATGGTTTTCACTAACCTTGACGTGGTGTTCACTAACCTTGGCGTGGTGTTCACTACCCATGGCATGGTGTTCACTGCCCATGGCGTCATGTTCACTACCCTTGGCGTGGTGTTCATTACCCTTGGCATTATGTTCACTACCCTTGGCGTGGTGTTCACTACCTTTGGCTTGGTGTTTACTACCCTTGGCGTGATGTTCACTACCCTAGGCGTGGTGTTCACTACCCTTGGTGTGGTGTTCACTACCCTTTTCATGGTGTTCACTACCTTTGGCGTGGTGTTCACTACCCTTAACGTGGTGTTCACTACCCTTGGCGTAGTTTTCACTACCCTTGACGTGGTGTTCACTACCCTTGGCGTGGTGTTCACTAACTATGACGTGGTGTTCACTACTCTTGGCGTGGTGTTCCCTCTCCTTATTGTGGTGTTCACTACCCTTGGCGTGGTGTTCACTACCCTTAGCGTGGTGATCACTACCCTTGGCGTTGTGTTCACTACCCTTGGCGTGATATTCACTACCCTAGGCATGGTGTTCACTACCCTTGGCGTGGTGTTCACTACTTTTGGCCTGGTGTTCAGTATCCTTAGCACAGTTTTCATTACCCTTGGCGTTATGTTCACTACCCTTGGCGTGGTGTTCACTACCCTTGGTGTGGTGTTCAATATCCTTGGCGTTGTGTTCACTACCCTTGGCATCGTGTTCACTACCTTTGACGTGATGTTCACTACCGTTGGTGTAGTGTTCAGTATCTTTTGCGTGGTGTTCACTAGCCTTAGCGTTGTGTTCACTACTAATAGCGTGGTGTTCACTACCCTTTGCATGTTGTTCACTACCCTTTACGTGGTGTTCCCTACCCTTAGCATGGTGTTCACTACCCATGGCGTTGTGTTCACTACCCTTGGGATGGTGTTCCTTACTCTTGATGTGGTGTTCACTTCCCTTTGCGTGGTGTTCACTACCGTTGGCGTGGTGTTCACTACCCTTAGCGTGGTGTTCACTACCCTTGACATGATTTTCACTACCCTTGAAGTGGTGTTCACTACCCTTTGTGTGGTACTCACTCCCCTTGGCGTGGTGTACACTACCCTTATTGAGGTGTCCCCTACCCTTAGCGTTGTGTTCACTACACTTGGCGTGGTGTTCACTACCCTTAACGTGGTGTTCACTACTCTTGACATCTTGTTCACTACCCTTGGCGTGGTTTTCACTACCCTTGGCGTGGGGTTCATTACACTTGGCGTGGTGTTCACTACCCTTAACGTGGTGTTCACTACTCTTGACGTAATGTTCACTACCCTTGGCGTGGTGTTCACTTCCCATGGCATGGTGTTCACTACCCATGGCGTGGTGTTCACTTCCCTTTGCGTTGTGCTCACTACCCTTGGCTTGGTGTTTACTACCCTTAGCTTGGTGTTCACTACCATTGGCATGGTGTTCACTACCCTAGTCGTGGTCTTCACTACCCTTGACGTGGTGTTCATTACCATTGGAGAGGTGTTCACTACCCTTGGCATGGTGTTCACTACCATTGGCGTGGTGTTCACGACCCCTGGCTTGGTGTTCACTACCCTTCACGTGGTGTTCACTACCCTGGGCGTGGTGTTCACTACCCATTGCGAGTGATCACAACCCTTTGCCTGGTATTCACTGAACGTAACGTGGTGTTCACTGAACTTGGCGTGGTGTTCACTACCCCTGACATGGTTTTCATTACCCTTGGTGTAGTGCTCACTACCTTTGGCGTGGTGTTTACTAACCTTGGCGTAATGTTCACTACTTTTGGCGTGGTGTTCACTACTTTTGGCCTGGTGTTCACTTCCCTTGGCGTGGTGTTCACTACCCATAACGTGGTGTTCACTACTCCTAGCGTGGAGTTCACTACGCTTCGTGTGGTGTTCACTACCCCTGGCGTGGTGTTCACTACCCTTAACGTGGTGTTCACTACCCTTGGCGTGGTTTTCACTACCCTCGGTGTGGTGTTCACTACCCTTGGCATGGTGTCAACTACCCTTGGCGTGGTGTTCACTCCCCATGACGTGGTGTTCACTACTCTTGGCGTGGTGTTCACTACCCTTTGCGTGGTGTTCACTACCCTTAGTGTGGTGCTCACTACCCTTAGCGTGGTGTTCACCACCCTTAGCGTTGTGATCACTACCCTTGGCGTTGTGTTAACTACCCTTGGCGTGGTGTCCACTACCCTTTGCATGCTGTTCACTACCCTTGACGTGGTGTTCACTACCCTTGGCGTTGGGATCATTACCCTTGGTGTGGTGTTCACTTCCCTTGGCATGATGTTCACTTCCCTTTGCATGGTGTTCACTACCCTTGGCTTGGTATTTACTAACCTTGGCGTGGTGTTCATTACCCTTGGCATTGTGTTCACTACCCTTCATTTGGTGTTCACTACCCTTGGCATAGTGTTCACTACCTTTGGCATAGTGTTCACTTCTCTTGGCATGGTGTTCACTACCCTTACTTAGCATGGTTTTCACTAACCTTGACGTGGTGTTCACTACCCTTTACGTGGTGTTCAATACCCATGGCATGGTGTTCACTACCCATGGCGTCATGTTTACTGCCCTTGGCGTGGTGTTCACTACCCTTGACGTGGTATTCACTGAACGTGGCGTGGTGTTCACCGAACTTAGCGTGGTGTTCACTACCCTTGACATGGTTTTCATTATCCTTGGTGTGGTGCTCACTACCTTTAGCGTAGTGTTCACTACCATTGGCGTAATGTTCACTACTCTTGGCGTGGTGTTCACTTCCCTTGGCTTGGTGTTCACTACCCATGACGTGGTGTTCACTACTCTTAGCGTGGTATTCACTACCCTTGGCATGGTGTTCACTACCCATGGCGTGGTGTTCACTACGTTGACGTGGTGTTCACTAATCTTGGCGTGGTGTTCACTACCCTTAGTGTGGTGTTCACTACCCGTGGCGTGGTGTTCACTACCCTTAGCGTGGTTATCACTAACCTAGGCATTTTGTTCACTACCCTTGGCGTGTTGTTTGCTACCCTTGGCATGGTGTTCATTACCCTTAGCGTGGTGTTCACTACCCTTGGCGTGGTGTTCACTACCCTCGGCATGGTGTTCACTACCCATGACGTGGTGTTCACTACCCTTGGCGTGGGGTTCATTACAATTGGCGTGGTGTTCACTACCCTTGGCATGGTGTTCACTTCCCTCTGCATGGTGTTCACTTCCCTTGGCTTGGTATTTACTAACCTGGGCGTGGTGTTCACTACCCTTGGCATGGTGTTCACTACCCTTCATTTGGTGTTCACTACCCTTGACGTTGTGTTCCCTACCCCTGGCGAGGTGTTCACTACCCTTGGCATGGCGTTCACTACCCTTGGCATAGTGTTCACATCCCTTGGCATGGTGTTCACTACCCATAGCATTGTTTTCACTAATCTTGACGTGGTGTACACTACCCTTGGCGTGGTGTTCACTACCAATTGTATGGTGTTCACTACTCATAGCGTGGTGTTCACTACCCTTTGCGTGGTGTTCATTATCCTTGGCGTTATATTCACTACCCTTTGCGTGGTATTCACTACCTTTGGCTTGGTGTTCAATACAATTGGCTAGATATTCACTACCCTTGGCGTGATGTTCACTACCCTTGGCGTTGTCTTCACTACCCTAGGGGTGGTGTTCACTACCCCTGGCGTGGTATTCACCACCCTTGGCGTGGTGTTCACTACCTTTTGCTTGGTGTTCACTACCATCGCATGGTGTTCACTACCCTTGGCATGGTGTTCACTACCCTTGGAGTGGTGTTCACTACCCCCGGCGAGGTGTTCACTACCCTTGGCATAGTGTTCACTACCTTTGGCATAGTGTTCACTTCCCTTGGCATGGTGTTCACTACCCTTAGCATGGTTTTCACTAACCTTGACGTGGTGTTCACTACCCTTGGCGTGGTGTTCACTACCCATGGCATGGTGTTCACTACCTATGGCGTCACGTTCACTACCCTTGGCATGGTGTTTACTACCCTTGGCGTTATGTTCATTACCCTTGGCTTGATGTTCACTACCTTTGGAGTGATGTTCACTACCCTTGGCGTGGTCTTCACTACCTTTTGCGTGGTGTTCACTACCCCTTAGTGGCGTAACAGTAAGGGTAGTGAACACCCCGCCAAGAGTCGTGAACACCACGTCAAGGGTAGTGAACACCACGCTATGGGTAGTAAACACCATGCGAACGGTAGTGAACACCACGCCAAGGGTAGTGAAAACGACGCCAAGGGTAGTGAATACCACGCTAAGAGTAGTGAACACCACGTCATGGGAAGTGAACACCACGTCATGGGTAGTGAACACCAAGCCAAGGGAAGTTAACACCACGCCAAGAGTAGTGAACATTAAGCCAAGGGTAGTGAACACTACGCTAAAGGTAGTGAACACTACGCTAAAGGTAGTGAGCACCACACCAATGATAATGAAAACTAGGTCAAAGGTAGTGAACACCACCCCAAGTTCAGAGAACAATACGCCAAGTTCAGTGAAAACCACGTCAAGGGTAGTGAACACCACGTCAAAGGTAGTGAACACTACGCCATGGGTAGTGAACACCATGCTAAGGGTAGGGAACACTACGCCAAGGGTAGTGAACAACCTGCCAAAGGTAGTGAACCCCACGCCATGGGTAGTGAACACCACGCTAAGGATACTGAACACCACGCGAAGGGTACTGAACACCACATAAAGGGTAGTGAACACCACGTCAAGAGAAGTGAACACCATGCGAAGGGTAGTGAACACCACACCAAGGGTAATGAACACCACACTAAGGGTAGTGAACACCACGTCAAGGGTAGTGAACACTACACCAAGGGTAGTGAACACTACACAAAGGGTAGTGAACACCACGTCAAGGTTGGTGAAAACTATGCTAAGGGTAGTGAACTCCATGCCAAGGGTAGTGAACACCTCGTCAGGGATAGTGAGCACCCCGCCATGGGTAGTAAACACCAAATGAAGGGTAGTGAACACCATGCCAAGGGTAGTGAACACCATGCCAAGGTTAGTAAACACCACGCCAAGGGTAGTGAAGACCATGCAAAGGGAAATGAACAACATGCCAAGGGTAGTGAACACCACTCCAAGGGTAATGAACACCATGCAAAGGGTAGTGAACACCACGCCAAGGGTAGTTAACACAACGCCAAGGAGAGTGATCACCACGCTAAGGGTAGTGAACAGCACGTTAGGGGTAGTGAACACCACGCCAAGGGTAGTGAACACCACACGAAGGGTAGTGAAGACTACGCTAATAGTAGTGAACACCACGTCATGGGTCGTGAACACCACCCTAAGGGTAGTGAACACCATGCCAAGGGTAGTGAACACCTTGCCAATGGTAGTGAAGACCACGCTAAGGGTAGTGAAGACCACGCCAAGGGTAGTGAAGACCACGCCAAGGGTAGTGAACACCACGCTAAGGGTAGTGAACACCATGCCACGGGTAGTGAACACCATGCCAATGGTAGTGAACACCAAGCCATTGGTAGTGAACACCAAGCCAAGGGTAGTGAAGAACATGCAAAGGGTAGTGAGCATGATGCCAAGGGTAGTGAACACCACGCAAAGGGTAGTAAACAGCACGCCAAGGTTAGTGAATTCCATGCCATGGGTAGTGAACACCACGCCAAGAGTACTGAACACCACGCGAAGGGTACTGAACACCACATAAAGGGTAGTGAACACCACGTCAAGGTTAGTGAACACCATGCGAAGGGTAGTGAACACCACGCCAATGGTAATGAACACCACACTAAGGATAGTGAACACCATGTCAAGGGTAATGAACACCACACTAAGGGTAGTGAACAATACACAAAGGGTGGTGAACAACACGCTAAGGGTAGTGAACACCTCGTCAGGGATAGTGAGCACCCCGCCAAGGGTAGTAAACACCAAATGAAGGGTAGTGAACACCATGCCAAGGGTAGTGAACTCCTCGTCAGGGATAGTGAACACCACCCAACACCACGTCAAGGTTAGTGAAAACTATGATAAGGGTAGTGAACACCATGCCAAGGGAAGTGAACACTATGCTAATGGTAGTGAACACCATGCCAAGGGTAGTGAACACCTCGTCAGGGATAGTGAGCACCCCGCCAAGGGTAGTAAACACCAAATGAAGGGTAGCGAAAACCATGCCAAGGGTAGTGAACACCATGCCAAGGGTAGTAAACACCACGCCAAGGGTAATGAACCCCACGCTAAGGGTAGTGAACACCAAGTCAAGGGTAGTGAACACCATGCAAAGGGTAGTGAACACCACGACAAGGGTAGTTAACACAACGCCAAGGATAGTGATCACCACGCTAAGGGTAGTGAACAGCACGTTAGGGGTAGTGAACACCACACGAAGGGTAGTGAAGACTACGCTAAGAGTATTGAACACCACGTCATGGGTAGTGAACACCACACCAAGGGAAGTGAACACCACGCCAAGAGTAGTGAACATTACGCCAAGGGTAGTGAACACCACGCCAAGGGTAGTGAACACCACACCAAGGGTAGTGAAAACCATGTGAAGGGAAGTGAACATCACGCCAAGTTCAGTGAACACCACGCCACGTTCAGTGAATACCACGCCAAGGGTAGTGAACACCACGCCAAGGGTAGTGAACACCACATCAAGGGTAGTGAACACCACGCCAGGGGTCGTGAACACCACCCGAAGGGTAGTGAACACTATGCCAAGGGTAGTGAACACCTTGCCAATGGTAGTGAACACCAAGCTAAGGGTAGTGAAGACCACGTCAAGGGTAGTGAAGACCACGCCAAGGGTAGTGAACACCATGCCTCTCTTGACCTCTGCATCCCTCTCTTGAGCCTCTGCATCCCTCTTTTAAGCCTATGCATCACTCTCTTATGCCTCTGCATCACTCTCTTAAGCCTCTGAATCACTCTCTTGAGCCTCTGCATCACTCTCTTTAGTCTCTGCATCCTTCTCTTAAACCTCTGCATCAATCTCTTTAGCCTCTGCATCACTCTCTTGAGCCTCTGCATCACTCTCTTGAGCCTCTGCATCACTCTTATGAACCTCTGCATCACTCTCTTAATCCTCTGCATCACTCTCTTGAGCCTCTGCATCCTTCTATTAAGCCTCTGCATCACTCTCTTTAGCCTCAGCATCATTCTCTCTAGCCTCTGCATCCCACTCTAGAGCCTTTGCATCACTCTCTTAAGCCTCTGCATACCTCTCTTGAGCCTCTGCATCCCTCTCTTGAGCCTCTGCATCCCTCTCCTGAGCCTGTTCATCCCTCTCTTGAGCCTCTGCATCCCTTTCTTGAGCCTCTGCACCACTCTCTTAAGCCTCTGCATCACTCTCGTAAGCCTCTGCATCACTCTCTAAAGCCTCTGCATCACTCTCGTAAACCTCTGAATCACTCGCTTGAGCCTCTTTATCACTCTCTAGTGCCCCTGCATCCTTCTAATGAGCCTCTGCATCCCTCTCTTAAGCCTCTGCATCACTCACTTAAGCCTCTACATCACTCTCTTCAGCCTCTCTCTCTCACTCTCTCACTCACATCACTCTCTTCATCACTCTCTTGAGGCCTCCGCATCACTCTCTTAAGCCTCTGAATCCCTCTCTTGATCCTCTGCATCACTCTCTCGAGCCTCTGCATCACTCTCTTGATCCTCTGCATCACTCTCTTGATCCTCTGCGTCACTGTCAAGAGCCTCTGCATCCCTCTCTTTTGCCTCGGCATCCCTCACTGGAGCCTTTGCATCCCTCTCTTGAGCCCTACATCCCTCTCTTGACCTCTGCATCCCTCTCTAGAGCCTTTGCATCCCTCTCTTAAGCCTCTGCATCACTCTCTTAAGCCTCTGCATCACTCTCGTAAGCCTCTGAATCACTCTCTTGAGCCTCTGCATCCCTCTCTTGAACTCCTGCATCCCTCTGATGAGCCTCTGCATCCCTCTCTTGAGCCTCTGCATCCCTCTCTTGAGCCTATGCATCACTCTCTTATGCCTCTGCCTCACTCTCTTAAGCCTCTGAATCTCTCTTGAGCCTTTGCATCACTCTCTTGAGCCCCTGCATCCCTCTCTTGAGCCTCTGCATCACTCTCTTGAAGCTCTGCATCACCTTCGTAAGCCTCTGCATCACTCTCTTGAGCTTGTGCATCCCTCGCTTGAGCCTATGCATCACTCTCTTCAGCCTCTTCATCCTTCTCTTGAGCCTCTGCAACACTCTCTTCAGCCTAAGCATCACTCTCTTAAGCCTCTGAATCCCTCTCTTTAGGCCTCTGCATAACTCTCTCGAGCCTCTGCATCACTCTCTTGATCCTCTGCATCACTCTCGTAAGCCTCTGAATCACTCTTCTGAACCTCTGCATCCCTCTCTTGAACCTATGCATCCCTCTCTTAAGCCTCTGCATCCCTCTCTCAAGCCTCTGCATCACTCTCTAGAGCCTCTGCATCAATATCGTCCGCCTCTGCATCACTCTCTCAAGCCTCTGCTTCCCTCTCTTGATCCTTCCCTCTCTTGAGGCTGAAGAGAGTAATGCAGAGGCTTAAGAGAGGGATGCAGAGGCTCAAGAGAGGGATTCAGAGGCTCAAGAGAGGGATGCAGGGGCTCAAGAGAGGGATGCAGAGGCTCAATAGAGGGATGCAGAGGCATAAGAGATTGATGCAAAGGCTCAGTAGAGGGATGCAGAGGCTCATGAGAGGGATGCAGGAGTTCAAGAGAGGGATGCAGAGGGTCAAGAAAGGGATGTAGAGGCTTTAGAAAGTGATGCAGAGGCTCGAAATAGGGATGCAGAGGCTTAAGAGGGTGATGCAGAGGCTCAGGAAAGTGATGGAGAGGCTAAGAGAGGGATGCAGGGGCCCAAGAGAGTGATGCAGATGTTCAAGAGAGGGATGCAGAGGATAAAGAGAGTGATGGAGAGGCTCAAGAGAGGGATGCAGAGGGTTAAGAGAGTGATGCAGAGACTCAAGAGAGTGATGCAGAGGCTTAAGAGAGGGATGTAGAGGCTCAAGAGAGTGATTCTGAGGCTTACAAGAGCGATGCAGAGGCTTAAGAGAGTGATGCAGAGGGTTATGAGAGTGATGCAGACGCTAAAGAGAGTGATGCAGAGGCTCAAGTGAATGATGTAGAGGCTTAAGAGAGGGATGCAGAGGCTCAAGAGAATGATGCAGAGGCTCAAGAAAGTGATGCAGAGGATGAGGAGAGGGATGCAGAGGATTAAGAGAGTGATGCAGAGTCTCAAGAGAATGATGCAGAGGCTTAAGAGAGTGATGCAGAGGCTTAAGAGAGTGATGCAGACGATCAAGAGAGGGAAGCAGAGGCTTAAGAGAGGGATGCAGAGGCTCAAGAAAGGGATGCAGAGGCTCAAGAGAGGGATGCAGGGGCTCAAGAGAGGGATGCAGAGGCTCAAGTGAGGGATGCTGAGGCACAAGCGAGGGATGCAGAGGCTCTTGAGAGTGATGCAGAGGATCAAGAGAGGGATGCAGAGGATTAAGCGAGTGATGCAAAGGCTGAAGAGAGGGATGCAGAGGCTCATGAGAGGGATGCAGGACTTCAAGAGAGAGATGCAGAGGCTCAAGAAAGAGATGCAGAGGCTCAAAAGAGGGATGCAGAGACTTAAGAGAGAGATGCATAGGCTCAAGAGAGGGATGCAAAGGCTCAAGAGAGATGCAGGAGTTCAAGAGAGGGATGAAGAGGCTCAAGAGGGTGATGCAGAGGCTTAAGAGAGGGATGCAGAGACTCAAGAGAGGGATGCAGAGGCTTAAGCGAGTGATGTAGAGGCTCAACGAAGAGATGCAGTGGCTTAAGAAAGTGATGCAGAGGCTCAAAAGAGGGATGCAGAGGCTCAAGAGAGTGATGCAGAGGCTCAAGAGAGGGATGCAGGGGCTCAAGAGATTGATGGAGAGGCTCAAGAGAGTGATTAAGAGGTTTACGAGAGTGATACAGAGGCTAAAGAGAGTGATGCAGAGGCTCAAGAGAGGGATGCAGAGGCTCAAGAGAGGGATGCAGAGGCTTAAGAAAGTGATGCAGAGGCTCAAAAAAGGGATGCAGAGGCTTAAGAGGGTGATGCAGAGGCTCAAGAGAGGGATGCAGGGGCTCAAGAGATTGATGGAGAGGCTCAAGAGAGTGATTCAGAGGTTTACGAGAGTGATGCAGAGGCTGAAGAGAGTGTTGCAGAAGCTCAAGAGAGGGATGCAGAGGCTCAGGAGAGGGATGCAGAGGCTTAAGAGAGTGATGCAGCGACTCAAGAGAGTGATGCAGAGACTCAAGAGAGTTATGCAGAGGCTCAAGAGAGTGATGCAGAGGCTTACGAGAGTGATGCAGAAGCTCAAGAGAGGGATGTAGAGGCTCAAGAGAGTGATGCAGAGGCTTAATAGAGGGATGCAGAGGCTCAAGAGAGGGATGCAGGGGCTCAAGAGAGGGATGCAGAGGCTGAATAGAGGGATGCATGGGCTAAAGAGATTGATGAAGAGGCGCAGGAGAGTGATTCAGAGGTTTACGAGAGTGATGCAGAGGCTGAAGAGAGTGGTGCAGAGGCTCAAGAGAGGGATACAGAGGCTCATGAGAGGGATGCAGGAGTTATAGAGAGTGATGCAGAGGCTCAAGAAAGGGATGCAGAGGATGAAGAGAGTGATGCAGAGGCTCAAGAGAGTGATGCAGAGGCTAAAGAGAGGGATTCAGAGGCTCAAGAGATGGATGCAGAGGCTTAAGAGAGTGATGCAGAGGCTGAAGAGAGTGTTGCAGAATCTCAAAAGACGAATGCAGAGGCTCAAGAGAGTGATGCAGAGACTCAAGAGAGTTATGCAGAGGCTCAAGAGAGTGATGCAGAGGCTCAAGAGAGTTATGCAGAGCCTCAAGAGAGTGATGCAGAGGCTTACGTGAGTGATGCAGAGGCTCAAGAGAGGGATGTAGAGGCTCAAGAGAGTGATGCAGAAGCTCAAGAGAGTGATGCAGAGGATTAATAGAGGGATGCAGTGGCTCAAGAGAGGGATGCAGGGGCTCAAGAGAGGGATGCAGAGGCTCAATAGAGGGATGCAGGGGCTAAAGAGATTGATGGAGAGGCTCAGGAGAGTGATTCAGAGGTTTACGAGAGTGATGCAGAGGCTGAAGAGAGTGTTGCAGAGGCTCAAGAGAGGGATACAGAGGCTGAAGAGAGTGATGCAGAGACTCAAGAGAGTTATGCAGTGGCTCAATAGAGTGATGCAGAGGCTTACGAGAGTGATGCAGAGGCTCATGAGAGGGATGTAGAGGCTCAAGAGAGTGATGCAGAAGCTCAAGAGAGTGATGCAGAGGCTGAAGAGAGTGATGCAGAGGCTTAACAGAGGGATGCAGAGGCTTAAGAGAGTGATGCAAAGGCTCAGGAGAGGGATGCAGAGGCTCATGGGAGGGATGCAGGAGTTCAAGAGAGGGATGCAGAGGCTTAAGAGAGTGATGCAGAGGCTCAAGAGAGGGATGTAGAGGCTCAAAAGAGTGGTGCAGAAGCTCAAGAGAGTGATGCAGAGGCTTAAGAGAGGGATGCAGAGGCTCAAGAGAAGGATTCAGAGGCTCAAGAGAGGGATGCAAGGGCTCAAGAGAGGGATGCAGAGGCTCAATAGAGGGATGCATAGGCATAAGAGATTGATGCAATGGCTCAGGAGAGGGATGCAGAGGCTCATGAGAGGGATGCAAAAGTTCAAGAGAGGGATGCAGAGGCTCAAGAAAGGGATGCAGAGGCTCAAGAAAGTGATGCAGAGGCTCGAAATAGGGACGCAGAGGCTTAAGAGGGTGATGCAGAGGCTCAAGAAAGTGATGGAGAGGCTAAGAGAGGGATGCAGGGGCCCAAGAGAGTGATGCAGATGCTCATGAGAGGGATGCAGAGGATAAAGAGAGTGATGGAGAGGCTCAAGAGAGGGATGCAGGGGCCCAAGAGAGTGATGCAGAGGCTTAAGAGAGTGATGCAAAGGCTGAATAGAGGGATGCAGAGGCTCATGAGAGGGATGCAGGAGTTCAAGAGAGGGATGCAGAGGCACATGAGAGGGATGCTGGAGCTCAAGAGAGGGATGCAGAGGCTCAAGAGAGTGATGCAGAGGCTTAAGAGAGGGATGCAGAGGCTCAAGAGAGTGATGCAGAGGCTTAAGAGAGGGATGCAGAGGCTCAAGAGAATGATGCAGAGGCTGAAGAGAGTGCTGCATCACTCTCTTAAGCCTCTGCATCCCATTCTTGATCCTCTGCATCACTCTCTTGAGCCTCTGCATCACTCTCTTTAACTCTGCATCACTCTCTTAAGCCTCTGCATCCCTCTTTTAAGCCTCTGCATCCCTGTCTTGAGCCTCTGCATCACTCTCTTGAGCCTCTACATCCCTCTCGCGAGCCTTTGTATCACTCTCTTAAGCCTCTGCATCACTCTGTTGAGCCTCTGCATCACTCTCAAGTGCCTCTGCATCTTTCTCGTGGTCCTCTGCATCACTCACTTCAGCCTCTGCATCACTCTCTTAGGCCTCTGCATCCCTCTCTTGTGCCTATTCATCTCTCTCTTGAGCCTCTGCATCCCTCTCTTGAGCCTCTGCACCACTCTCTTAAGCCTCTGCATCACTCTTGTAAACCTCTGCATCACTCTCTTAAGCCTCTGCAACACTCTTGTAATCCTCTGACTCACTCTCTTGAGCCTCTCTATCACTCTCTTGAGACCCTGCATCCCTCTATTGATCCTCTGCATCACTCTCCTGAACCTCTGCATCACCCTCCTAAGCCTCTGCATCCCTCTTTTGTGCCTCTGCATCACTTTCTTAAGCCTCTGCATCCCTTTCTTGAGCCTCTGCATCTCTCACTTTAACTCCTGCATCCCTCTCATGAGCCTTTGCATCCCTCTCTTGAGCCTTTGCATCACTCGCTTAAGCCTGTGCATCCCTCTCTTGAGTCTCTGCATCACTCTCCTGAGCCTATGCATCCCTCTCTTGTGCCTCTTCATCCCTCACTTCAGTCTCTGCATGCCTCTCTTGAGCCCCTGCAACCCTCTCTTGAGCCTCTGCATCCCTCTCTTGAGCCTCTGCATCCCCCTCTTGAGCCTCTGCATCACTCTCTTTAGCCCCTGCATCCCTCTGTTGAGCCTCTGCATCCCTCTTTTGAGCCTCTGCATCCCTCTCTTGCGCCTCTGCATCACTCTCTTCAGCCTCTGCATCCCATTCTTGAGCTTCTGCATCACTCTCTTGAGCCTCTGCATCACTCTCTTGTGCCTCTAAATCCCTCTCTTGAGCCTGTTCAACACTATCTTCCGCCTCTGCATCACACTCTTAAGCCTCTGAATCCCTCTCTTGAGGCCTCTGCATCACTCTCTTGAGCCTCTGAATCACTCTCTTGAGCGTCTGCATCCCTCTCTTGAGCCTCTGCATCACTCTCTTCAGCCTCTACATCTCTCTCTTGAGCCTCTGCATCACTCTCTTGAGCCTCTGCATCACTCTCTTGAGCCTCTACATCCCTCTCTTGAGCCTCTGCATCCCTCTCTTGAGCCTCTGCATCACTCTCTTGAGCCTCTGCATCACTCTCGTGAGCCTCTGCATCCCTCTCTTAAGCCTCTGCAACACTCTCTTCAGCCTCTGCATCACTCTCTTGAGCCTCTGCATCACTCTCTTGAGCCTCTACATCCCTCTCTTGAGCCTCTGCATCCCTCTCTTGAGCCTCTGCATCACTCTCTTGAGCCTCTGCATCACTCTCGTGAGCCTCTGCAACCCTCTCTTAAGCCTCTGCAACACTCTCTTCAGCCTCTGCATCACTTTCGTAAGCCTCTGCATTCCTCTCCTGATCATCTGCATGACTCTCGTAAGCCTCTGCATGACTCTCGTGAGCCTCTGTATCACTCTCTAGAGCCTCTCTTCAGCCTCTGCATCAATCTCTTAAGCCTCTGCTTCCCTCTCTTGATCCTCTGCATCACTCTCTTGAGCCTCTGCATCCATCTCTTGAACTCCTTCATCTCTCTCATGAGCCTCTGCATCCCTCTCTTGTGCCTCTGCATCCCTCACTTGAGCCTCTGCATCCCTCTCCTGTGCCTCTGCATCCCTCTCTTGGGCCTCTGCATCCCTCTCTTGAGCCTTCTCATCCCTCTTTTAAGCCTCTGCATCGCTCTCTTAAGCCTCTGCATCACTCTCTTAAGCCTCTGAATCAATCTCTTGAGCCTCTGCATAACTCTCTTGAGCCCCTGCATCCCTCTCTCAAGCCTCTGCATCACTCTCTTGAGCCTCTGCATCACCCTCTTAAGCCTCTGCATTACTCTCTTGAGCCTTTGCATCCCTCTCCTAAGCCTCTGCCTCAGTCCCTTAAGCCTCTGCATCACTCTCTTGAGCCTCTGCATCCCTCTCGTGAGCCTCTGCATCACTCTCTTCATTCTCTTCATCCCTCTCTTGAGCCTCTGCAACACTCTCTTCAGCCTCTGCATCACTCTCGTAAGCCTCTGAATCACTCTCTCGAGCCTCTGCATCACTCTCTAGAGGCTCTGCATCACTCTCTTAAGCCTCTGCTTCCCTCTCTTGATCGTCTGCATCACTCTCTTGAGCCTCTGCATCCCTTTCTTGAGCCTCTGCATCCCTCTCTTGAACTCCTTCTGCATCACTCTCTTGAGCCTCTACATCCCTCTCTTGAGCCTCTGCATCACTCTCGTAAGCCTCTGCATCACTCTCTTGAGCCTCTGCATAACTCACTTGAGTCTCTGCATCACTCTCAAGAGAGTGATGCATTTAAACGGAAAATCAGGAACATTTTAAAGTATTTTAATGAAACACATTGATTTTAATCATTTGTATTGGAAGCAACATCTTTATATGTCTTTTCTAGGATCTAAATAATATGGAACCTCGCTTTATGATTTGAAGTTAAAATCCTCAAATTTGGTAATATAGCGATTTTTTCCCCGTTTTTCATGTAGTGTGATTGTACGTAAATATATTCATTTGTACCAATATTTCGATAATACTTCATGTTTTCTCACGATATGTGATTTGGCCTTAAATCTGAGAATTTCGCATAATATTGCATTTTTAAGCAAGTTTTCTTACGTTTTGTTTTGAACTAAAAATCTTTGAATTTAGCAATATTTTGACGTTTTCATCCTCTTTTCTTTTATGTGATTTAAACAAATATCATCGAATTAGGCAATATTTTGCCGTTTTTCCACGTTTTTGTGAATTTTCAGTTTATTGTTATTAATTCAATATATATACGATAAAAATGATGCAAACACATAATTGATTAGAAATTACCATTAAATACTTCATTTTCAATCAACTATTTGTTTCTCGTTTAAAAACTGAGTAAGATATTGAAAATGCGAGAAGTTATGATTTTATTGCATATATCGACGTTTCAGCCGGATTAGAGCGGTTTTACGTGTACATCTTCCATCGGTAATATAAACGGAAAATCAGGAACATTTTAGTTAATTCTAATGAAAACACATTGATTTTTATCATTTGTATTGGAAACAACATTTTTATGTCTTTTCTAGGATCTAAAAAATTCGAAACCTCGCTTTATGATTTGAAGTAAAAATCCTCAAATTTGGTAATATAGAGACTTTTTTCACGTTTTTCATGTAGTGTCACTTTATGTAAATGTATTCGTGTTTACCAATATTTCGATACTACTTCATGTTTTCTCACGATATGTGATTTGACCTTCAAATCTCAGAATTTCGCATAATATTGCATTTTAAGCAAGTTTTCTTGCATTTTGTTTCGTACTAAAAATCATCGAATATAGCAATATTTTGACGTTTATCATCCCTTTTTCCTTTATGTGATATAAACAAAATATCATAGAACTAGGCAATATTTTGCCTTTTTCCACGTTTTTGTGAATTTTCAGTTTATTGTTATTAATTCATTATATATACGATAAAAATGATGCAAACACATAATTGATTAGAAATTAACATTAAATACTTCATTTTCAATCAACTACTTGTTTCTCGTTTAAAAACTGAGTAAGATATTGAAAAGAGGAGAAGTTATTTTTATTGCATATATCGACGTTTCAGCCGGATTAGAGCGGTTTTACGTGTACATCTTCCATCGGTAATATAAACGGAAAATCAGGAACATTTTATAGTATTTTAATGAAAACACATTGATTTTTATCATTTGGATTGGAAACAACATCTTTATATGTCTTTTCTAGGATCTAAACAATATGGAACCTCGCTCTATGATTTGTTAAAATCCTCAAATTTGGTATTGTAGCGATTTTTTTACGTTTTTCATGTAGTGTGATTGTACGTAAATTGAAATTACGACTTTTTTTTACCGAAAATATGCCAATTATTGAGCGCGGCGATGGATCACTTTTTGGCCAAACCCTCCTTGCAATTTTCAAAATATCCAAAACATCCCAAATTCGACGCTTGAGCCATATTTTGGAGCCCAATTCTGGCTCTCTGCACGTATTCGCAGTTTGATATTACGATTTTTATACCGAAAATATGCATATTTCTGAAAGCGGCGATGGAATACATTCTGCCCAAACCCTCCCTGCAGTTTTCAAAATATCCCAAACATCCCAAATTCGACCCTTGAGCCTAATTTTGGAGCCAAATTCTGGCTCTTTGCACGTATTCGCAGTTTGAAATTACGACTTTTTATACTGAAAATATGACAATTACTGAAAGCAGCGATGGATCACATTTTGCCCAAACCCCCCTGCAGTTTGCAAAATATCCCAAACATCCCAAGTTCGACTCTTGAGCCATATTTTGGAACCAAATTCTGGCTTTCTGCACGTATTCGCAGTTTGAAATTACGAATTTTTATACCGAAAAAATGCCAATTACTGAAAGCGGCGATGTTTCACATTTTGCCCAATCCGTCCCTGCAGTTTTAAAAATATCCCAAACATCCCAAATTCGACGCTTGAGCCATATTTTGGAGCCAAATTCTGGCTCTCTGCACGTATTCGTAGTTTGAAATTACGACACTTTATACCGAAAATATGCCAATTACTGAGAGCGACGTTGGATCACATTTTGCCCAAACCCTCTCTGCAGTTTTCAAAATATCCCAAACATCCCAAATTCGACCCTTGATCTTAATTTTGGAGCCAAATTCTGGCTCTCTGCACGTATTCGCAGTTTGAAATTACGACTTTTTATACCGAAAATATGCCAATTACTGAAAGCGGCGATGGATCACATTCTGGCCAAACCCTCCCTGCAGTTTTCAAAATATCACAAACATCCCAAATTTGACGCTGGAGCCATATTTTGGAGCCAAATTCTGGCTCTCTGCACGTATTCGCAGTTTGAAATTACGACTTTTTACACTGAAAATATGCCAATTACTGAAAGCAGCGATGTGTCACATTTTGCCCAAACCCCCCTGTAATTTGCAAAATATCCCAAACATCCAAAATTCGACCCTTGAGTTATATTTTGGAACCAAATTCTGGCTCTCTGCACGTATTCGCAGTGTAAAATTACGACTTTTTATACCGAAAATATGCCAATTACTGCAAGCGGCGATGGATCACATTTTGCCCAAATCCTCCCTGCAGTTTTCCAAATATCCCAAACATCCCAAATTCGACCATTCAGCCATATTTTGGAGCCAAATTCTGGCTCTCTGCACGTATTCGCAGTTTGAAATTACGAATTTTTATACTTTTTTTTCTTTTTATTTTTGAGATATTATTATAGACTGTGGGTTGGTTGGTGTTGTCGTCGTTGATCCTTCTCTATGGACAACCCAACCCACAACTCGGCAGAGTGCTTATACTAGGAGATCACCCTTGGCGCTTCTGGCTCTTGGAGAGGGGCTCAACGTCACACGTTTAGGGGATGCGGCTCCAACACTTAGCCTCGTTGTCACGTGCACACACCCACTCGAGCCGCTGTGACTCCCCACTCTCTCCTTATGAGATATAATCTCCTCAATCCCCTATGACTTACTAGTATTACCTCCTACCCCGTCCACAGCAGTGGTTCTTGGTTCTTTCTCTCTCTCTCTCCTTCTTTACTGCCTCCTGGGAAGCCTCACTAGGACAAGGGCAAACACCAGCAAATTGTGACACATTTACTGGACAAAGCACATACACGATACATACACACATATAATAATAATGAATCCTATACTCTATAATATCACAATCAGGTTGCACTCCAACACCATCAGAACTCTATCATCAGCTTATCAAGTGGTATCCTATCTCCTGGTTCACCACCTGATACTATTAACCCTCTCAAGTTGATCAAGCCTACATACACTGTTGCACTATCAGCAAGATAATGTACATATAGAAAATCAGCATTTGAATGCAATAACATATACCAGTATAAATGTTCATTGATACTCCAGTATAAAAAAACTCCTTGACGTAAGAATGCCAACAGTCACTCACCTCTCACTGCGTCTTGCACGCTAATGACAACCAAACACTATCAACTCCCTATAAGTAATCCACCAGAACTTCCCCTTCCACCTCTGGAAGTTCACAACCCTAATATCCTTAGGTTCTTCCGGGCTTCACTACCAGGATCCTCTGCAGCTCCTCCCGGCTGCTATCATGAAGTTTCCTTGTGCAACTACGGTGCTTCACCCTTCTGTTAGGTTCTTCCACAGCTCTCTTGGCTGCTACACCACCTCTACAGAAGCACGTGACACTCCTCTTCACTGCTGCTTCTCCTCACAGCTCGAGGTCCTCTGCTCCACTACCTTGGAGTCTCATCAGCTACATCATCTGCTGGCTTCGAAGTTCTCAGCAACTTCTTCCCCAAAGACAAACCTGCAACCCATCGACGTTCCAATAAAATGTTCCCCTTTAACACATAAACAAAAATAGCCACACAATATGCTTGCCTCAAACCTCTATCTGTCCTCTACATACAGTGAGAGTGGACTCCCCCGTTTTGGGCGGGTCCATACTCCACCTCGCCTGGCGGCGGTCCTCACTCGCTGGGAGGGTCTTCCTCCATCCGGAGCCGGGCTCCCTCAGTCGTCCGTCAGAGCTCAGAGGGGACGGACGTCGCTCCGTGCTCCTCCCTCTTCACTCTCCTATTTCAGGCCTTCTGCCTTATTAAAACATGTCTAACCTATAAATAAACATCGCTACTGTCGCTGGGCACACGACCAACTACAAACAATCACTATGAACTGGCGTTTATCGTGCTTACCACAGATTAATTGGTCGAGGGCGCTTTCCCTCTGACGGCGTCTGGTCAGGGCGCTCCACACGGCCCACAATAATGCCTCCGGGCGGCTTAATATTCACTAATTATCGTCCACGACTTGAGACCACACGTCCCCAGCTCGATTCCACAGCTGGCACGTCTGCACACTTCTCTTCTCTTAGAGATATATCACTAGGGGTTCCCTTCTGACGGGAGCTCAACGGAGCGCGGCTTCCCCCTGCGATGTCTGGCACTCAAGTGAGGTCAAGGTCCTCCGGAAGCGAGCCTCACGCCTCCAGCAAAATGTCCACATCTCCTAGCCAGTCATTTATCTATTTTCTTCTGCATTGCCCATAATCTCAAACTGTTATACATATCCAACCAGCCATTTTACATATGGGTTATCACCTCAACATTTGCTAGACCTTCTAGTTAGGTCAGGCTTGCTGAATAACTCTCAAGAAGGGAGACTCGTTTCTCCTGCAGGCTGAGATCATAACACTCCCCTCCCCTTATTTTTGAGAGTTATTCCAGTGGCTAGGCTCGAGATAACGCATCAGCCACTACATTGTCTCGCCCTCTTATGTGCGTTATCACCAGGTCATACTCTTGGAGCGATAAAAACCATCTGGTTAATCTCTGGTTTGCATGCTTCATTTTCTTCAGGAAAACTAGGGGATTATGGTCTGTATACACCGTTACTGGGTGTCCTCCCCCACTCACATACACTTCAAAATGTTTCAATGCCATCACCAGGGCCAAAGTCTCTTTCTCGACTGTACTGTACGACCTCTGGTGCTTAACGAACTTCTTCGAGAAGAAGGACACGGGGCGGTAAATTCCATCATTCTGCTGCGTCAGTACAGCTCCGGCCCCTATATCACTGGCATCTACAAATAACGTAAACGGCGCTTCAAAATCTGGCGACACTAGTACAGGTGCCTCAGTCAACAGTCTTTTGGTCTTCTCAAACGCTTCTTGTGCTGTTCCATTCCACTCCCACTTCTTGCTCTTTGATAGCAAACTCGTCATAGGAGCGGCTACGGTGGAGAAATTTTCACAGAACTTCCGGTAATACCCAATCATACCGAGGTATCTCAACAATTCTTTCTTACTCCTGGGCACCGGGAAGTTGTCAATGGCCTCCACCTTTGTTCTTACCGGAGCAACCTCGCCTTGCCCTACTATATATCCAAGGTACTCCAGGCGGGCTCTCCCGAACTCGCTTTTTGCCAAGTTGATCGTCATGTTGGCCTTCTCCAACCGATCGAACAAATCTAAAAGTCGATCCACGTGATCCTTCCAGGAATCAGCGAACACCACAATATCATCGATGTACACTGCACATCCAGTCGCGCCTTGTAATACCTGATTCATTACTCGTTGAAAACAACTACCACTATTCTTCATTCCGAACGGCACCACTTTATATTGGTACAAGCCGTCGGGTGTCACGAACGCTGAGATCTTCTTGGCCTCCTCAGACAGGGGAATCTGGTAGTATCCCTTCAACAGGTCTATCTTCGAGACATACCGTGCACTCCCAATCCGATCTATGCAATCGTCAATGCGCGGTATCGGAAACGAGTCAGCGACCGTGAGTGCATTCACTTTCCTATAATCGGTACAGAACCGGTACGTGCCGTCACTCTTCTTCACGAGGAGGCACGGCGAACTCCAGTCACTGTCGCTAACCTCTGCCAAGTCGTTATCTAGCAGATACTTCACTTCTGCTCTCATTGCCGCTGCTTTATCCGGGTTAACTCTGTAAGGGTGCTGCTTGATGGGCTCAGCACTCCCTACATTCACTTCGTGCACCGTTCCGCGGTGTCTTCTAGGCACGTCCGTGAATAACGACTTATTCCTCCGTAGGATCTCCACTAGCTCCTGTCGTTGGTCATCCTCCAAATGACCCAGACGCTCACCTATCTTGGCCAGGCTTTCTGTATTTGATATCTTCGCGCCATCGGCCTTCTCTAACTTACAGTTCTCCTCTTCTATCCCTTTGCCGTCTCCTCCACACAGCACCGTCGCCTGCAATGGGGTTTCCATCGGTTCTTCATCGCCTAGAGGCTTATCTCTGTCATAGTACCTCTTTATCATGTTCACGTGGCAAACCTGTGACTTCCTCGGACGATCTGGCATGTGGATTACATAATTCACATCCCCTAATGCCTTCTGGATGGTATATGGTCCACAAAATCTCGACTCGTATATACTTCCTTTTACCGGTAGCAGGACTAACACCTGATCTCCTTCTTGAAATTTCCTGCCCTTCGCCTTCCTGTCGTGGTACCTTACCATCTCTGCCTGGGATGTCCTCAAATTTTCCTTGGCCAAATCTCTGGCCCTAGAGAGTCGCTCTCTAAAAGTCTTCACATATTTTCCCACGTCCACCTTAGGCCTATCCACGGTGAGCTGCTCCTTCAGCGCGCCCACTGGGCTCCTCACGGAGTGTCCGTACACCAGTTGAAATGGGGTGAATCCGAGTGATTCTACTACCGCATCCCTGATGGCGAACAACACGGATGGTAATGCCTCGTCCCAACTACTCCCTTCCTCAGCGCAGTATATCCTCAACAAGCTCTTTAGCGTTCCATGGAAACGCTCCAATGCTCCCTGCGACTGAGGGTGATACGGTGACGAGCGCACTTGCTCTACTCTCCATCCTTTCACAGTTTCCCTAAACAACTTCGACTGGAAGACACTCCCCTGGTCCGTCTGGATAACCTTGGGCATTCCTACCCACGCAATGTAGTTCTGTAGTCTATCCAGAACGGCTCTCGACGTCACTCTTCTCAGGGGGATTGCTTCAGGGAAACGGGTGGCCGTGCACATTATGGTCAGTAAGTACTCGTGGCCTTTTCTGGTCCTCGGCAACGGACCTACACAGTCTATCAAGACTCTCTCAAAAGGCTCGCCAAATGCCGGTATGGGCTTTAAGGGTGCCTTTGGTATAGCCGGAGCCGGCTTACCTGCACGTTGGCACGCCAAACATGTCCTACAATATTTATTTACCTCCTTCCACACGTTCGGCCAGTAGAAGTGCTCCTGCACCTTATTTAAGGTCTTCTTCACCCCCAAGTGCCCTGCCATATCTACGGAGTGGGCTAGTTCTAACACAGCCGCCCTAAACTCCTTCGGCACTAACACTTGGTGCTTCTCCAACCATACCTTATCTGCGCCGGCTTTGTCCGGTCGCCATTTCCTCATTAGTACATCATCGTCCAAGTAGTAATACACGGGGGACTCCGGACATGAATTTCCCCCTTTTGCCTCCCTGATTAGATCTATAAACTCCTCTTTCTGAGCCCTAATCAGGTCCGCTCGGTTCACGCTGAACTTTTCAGGTAGGGTCATTTTCACTTCCTGTCTCCTCGAATCCTCATTCTCCTGAGCTCGATCTTCGTCGAACAGCCCAGACATGTCCATGTTGACCTCCTCCCTTGGTGGAGTCGACACTGCCATATCATCTCCAATGTCTTCCTCGGCGTCTACGTCCGACTCTGTCACTACACAGGCCGGGTATACGATGACTTGACTGTCCTCTGCCTCATCTTCAAGGATGCTGGCTAGATCTGTCTTGTCCGGCGTTCCACTTGTACCGCGGTCCCTCTGGTTCACCTCCGGCACAGCTTTTACTATCAGCTCTGGCAGCACCTTGGACCCACACAAGTCGTTCCCCAGGATCACTTGGACTCCTGGAACAGGTATGTTGGGGCACACTCCCAACATCACCTCCGCCGACAAATAATCTGACTTCAACTGGGCAGCACACACGGGCATGTCACTCTTAGACAACAACCCATGAACCTTTATCCTCCTACTGCCAGCTAACAGTCGATCATTTCTTATTAGGCCTCTCAGAATCAAGCTCTGATTGGCTCCAGTATCCCTGAGGATACTAACCTCCACCTCGGGTTGACCTTCTATGCCGACCCAACCTTTACTAATGAACGGCCTATACCGCTCGTTCATCAAATCTACCTTCTGTGGTTTGTCTTGTTGTACCTCAACGAACTTCTTCCGGGGATCACATGTCGTCAGGGTCACGACTCTCTTGCCCTGCCGACAATCTCGCATCATGTGACCTGATCTGTTGCACTTGTAGCATCTCATTTGGGAGAAATCTCTCCTATACGCCCCCGAGTGGCTCTGACTCTGCCCACTCGTATTGGAGTTCCTCGGGCCAGATGTACTACTCATACTCTGTGGAGCTTCATTGGACTCTTGTCTCCTCTGCACATTTTTATTTTCCTGCTTACCTCCAGCAGGCGGACTCGGCAACTTTCCTTCCTGGGGCTTAAAACTAGCTGGTCTGCTTGTCTGCCCCCCAAAACTTCTTCCTCCCCAGACTCCGCTGGGTCTGCTATTGCTGCGTCTCGCCTCGCTTCTTACTCTGTTCTCTCTTAAGCTCTTGTACGCTTCAGTAATCATATCCGCCCTATCTGCGGCATCTTTCACCTCCTTTATCCCTGCTTCTTGGATCTTGAACTTTGTTTCGGGATGCATCATCTCCAAGAACTTCTCCATGACCATCAGTTGCTTCAGGTCAGCGTAAGATCCAACTCCAGCAGCCTCAATCCACTTCTGGAATCGTCTTTCCAGATCTCTTGCTGTCTCAGCAAACGTACACGCTCCAACTTTGATCATCTCTCTGAAGCGCTTCCTATAAGCTTCTGGGGTTAACTGAAACGAGCGCAATATGCTGCTCTTTACTGTGGCATAATCCTGGCACTCTTCCAGTGACAATTGGGTGTATGCCTCCCTGGCTGCACCGGTCAATCTTAACTGGACCAGCTGGGCCCATTCCTCCTGTGGCCACTCCTTGATACTGGCTACTTTCTCAAAATGCTCGAAGAAGCTCTCTGCCTCTTCGGGCACAAACAAGGGAATGTCCTTCTCCCTAACCCTAACATCTGGTGGGTGTGATACCTGGGTGGTGCTCTCTGGCAACCCATGTTCAATCCTTTGCTCAGCCAAGGTTCTATTCGCTTCTATCTGCATTTGTTTTGTTCTCTCTTTTTCTTTTTCGACTTGGGCTTTTTCTTTCTCGACCTGGGCTTTTTCTTTTTCGACCTGGGCTTTTTCTTTTTCTTGTTCCAACTCCAGTTCTCTTACTCTGGTTTTCTCTTTTTCTATTTCCAGTCTGGTTTTCTCTTTTTCCTTCTCGGCTTCATTCTTCATCTGGAGTTCCAATTTCATCTTTTCCAGCTGGAACTGTCTCTCCTTGTCCTCTCGTTGTTGCTGCATCTGGAGCTTTAACTGGAATCTCTCCAAGCTCCTATTTCGGCTACTCCTGCTACTGCGGCTACTCTTGCTGCTCCTACTCGATCCCTGGGATCTCACTTCATCCTGCCCATCATCCTCCTTTCCACTTTCAGCTCCTTTTTGGGCTCCTTGCTCTGCCGCTTCATTTTTGGCTCTTAACTGCCTCAGGATCTCATCCTTCATCCCAGCTACTTTAGATGCTTTCAACCTAATGCCACATTTTTCTGCTATTTGTTTCAATTGATCCCTCGTGCAACCTTCCAAGTCCTCAGGCTTGCCTGACTCCACAAACGCTTGCACCTTATCCATCTTTGTCCTGTGAGTCTTCCCAAGAGAGAGAGTATACACCTGCGGTCACACAGTTTATCTCAGCAGGGGTGTACAAATCCACTCTTGGACAGGGTGTGGGTGTGTCAGTTCACTCTCCCGGACAGGCCCCCAATTTATTATAGACTGTGGGTTGGTTGGTGTTGTCGTCGTTGATCCTTCTCTATGGACAACCCAACCCACAACTCGGCAGAGTGCTTATACTAGGAGATCACCCTTGGCGCTTCTGGCTCTTGGAGAGGGGCTCAACGTCACACATTTAGGGGATGCGGCTCCAACACTTAGCCTCGTTGTCACGTGCACACACCCACTCGAGCCGCTGTGACTCCCCACTCTCTCCTTATGAGATATAATCTCCTCAATCCCCTATGACTTACTAGTATTACCTCCTACCCTGTCCACAGCAGTGGTTCTTGGTTCTTTCTCTCTCTCTCTCCTTCTTTACTGCCTCCTGGGAAGCCTCACTAGGACAAGGGCAAACACCAGCAAATTGTGACACATTTACTGGACAAAGCACATACACGATACATACACACATATAATAATAATGAATCCTATACTCTATAATATCACAATCAGGTTGCACTCCAACACCATCAGAACTCTATCATCAGCTTATCAAGTGGTATCCTATCTCCTGGTTCACCACCTGATACTATTAACCCCCTCAAGTTGATCAAGCCTACATACACTGTTGCACTATCAGCAAGATAATGTACATATAGAAAATCAGCATTTGAATGCAATAACATATACCAGTATAAATGTTCATTGATACTCCAGTATAAAAAAACTCCTTGACGTAAGAATGCCAACAGTCACTCACCTCTCACTGCGTCTTGCACGCTAATGACAACCAAACACTATCAACTCCCTATAAGTAATCCACCAGAACTTCCCCTTCCACCTCTGGAAGTTCACAACCCTAATATCCTTAGGTTCTTCCGGGCTTCACTACCAGGATCCTCTGCAGCTCCTCCCGGCTGCTATCATGAAGTTTCCTTGTGCAACTACGGTGCTTCACCCTTCTGTTAGGTTCTTCCACAGCTCTCTTGGCTGCTACACCACCTCTACAGAAGCACATGACACTCCTCTTCACTGCTGCTTCTCCTCACAGCTCGAGGTCCTCTGCTCCACTACCTTGGAGTCTCATCAGCTACATCATCTGCTGGCTTCGAAGTTCTCAGCAACTTCTTCCCCAAAGACAAACCTGCAACCCATCGACGTTCCAATAAAATGTTCCCCTTTAACACATAAACAAAAATAGCCACACAATATGCTTGCCTCAAACCTCTATCTGTCCTCTACATACAGTGAGAGTGGACTCCCCCGTTTTGGGCGGGTCCATACTCCACCTCGCCTGGCGGCGGTCCTCACTCGCTGGGAGGGTCTTCCTCCATCCGGAGCCGGGCTCCCTCAGTCGTCCGTCAGAGCTCAGAGGGGACGGACGTCGCTCCGTGCTCCTCCCTCTTCACTCTCCTATTTCAGGCCTTCTGCCTTATTAAAACATGTCTAACCTATAAATAAACATCGCTACTGTCGCTGGGCACACGACCAACTACAAACAATCACTATGAACTGGCGTTTATCGTGCTTACCACAGATTAATTGGTCGAGGGCGCTTTCCCTCTGACGGCGTCTGGTCAGGGCGCTCCACACGGCCCACAATAATGCCTCCGGGCGGCTTAATATTCACTAATTATCGTCCACGACTTGAGACCACACGTCCCCAGCTCGATTCCACAGCTGGCACGTCTGCACACTTCTCTTCTCTTAGAGATATATCACTAGGGGTTCCCTTCTGACGGGAGCTCAACGGAGCGCGGCTTCCCCCTGCGATGTCTGGCACTCAAGTGAGGTCAAGGTCCTCCGGAAGCGAGCCTCACGCCTCCAGCAAAATGTCCACATCTCCTAGCCAGTCATTTATCTATTTTCTTCTGCATTGCCCATAATCTCAAACTGTTATACATATCCAACCAGCCATTTTACATATGGGTTATCACCTCAACATTTGCTAGACCTTCTAGTTAGGTCAGGCTTGCTGAATAACTCTCAAGAAGGGAGACTCGTTTCTCCTGCAGGCTGAGATCATAACAATATATACAAGAGTTGTTACATTCTATTACAGCCACTAGTACGCGTAGCGTTTCGGGCAGGTCCCTGGAATACGATCCCCTGCCACGAAAAGTCGTTTTTTCATCCAAGTACACATTTTAATGTTGCGTTAAACAGAGGCTACAGTTAAGGAATTGCGCCCAGTAAATCCTCCCCGGCCAGGATACGAACCCATGACATAGCGCTAGCGGAACGCCAGGCGAGTGTCTTACCACTACACCACGGAGACTGTAAATGCAAAATCCATATACAAAAAATATGCTAATTACTGAGAGCAGCGATGGATCACATTTTGCCCAAACCCTCCCTGCAGTTTTCAAAATATCCCAAACATCCCAAATTCGACACAAAAATTATTTTGGAGCTAAATTCTGGCTCTCTGCACGCATTCGCAGTTTGAAATTACGACTTATTATACTGAAAATATGCCAATTACTGAAAGCAGCGATGGGCCACATTTTGCCCAAACCCTCCCTGCAGTTTTCAAAATATCCCCAACATCCCAAATTCGACCCTTGAGAAATATTTTGGAGCCAAATTCTGGCTCTCTGCACATATTCGCTGGTTGAAATTACGACATTTTATACCAAAAATATGCAAATTACTGAAAGCAGCGATGGGTCATATTTTGCCCAAACCAACCCCCCCCCCCTGCAGTTTTTAAAATATCCCAAACATCCCCAATTCGACGCTTGAGACATATTTTGTAGCCAAAATCGGGTTTTGGCTACATTCTGGCTACAAAAAAGTTTTGTAGCCAGTATTTGGCTCCAAAATATGGCTCAAGCGTGGAATTTAGGATGTTTGGGATATTTTGAGAACTGCAGGAAGGGTCAGGGCAAAATGTGATCCATCGCTGATTTCAGTAATTGTCATATTTTCGGTATAAAAAGTCGTAATTTCAAACTGCGAGTACGTTCAGAAAGCCAGAATTTGGTTCAAAAATATAGCTTAAGGGTCGAATTTTGGATGTTTGGGATATTTTGCAAACTGCAGGGAGGGTTTGGGCAAAATGTGATCCATCGCCGCTCTCAGAAATTTGCATATTTTTGGTATAAAAAGTCGTAATTTCAAACGGCGAATACGTGCAGAGAGCAAGAATTCGGCTCCAAAATATGGCTCAAGGATCGAATTTGGGATGTTTGGGATATTTTGAAAACTGCAGGGGGGTTTGGGCAAAATGTGACCTATCTCTGCTTTTAGTTATTGGCAAATTTTCAGTATAAAAATTCGTAATTTCAAACTGCGAATACGTGCAGAGAGTCAGAATTTGGCTCCAAAATTAGGATCAAGGGTCGAATTTTGGATGTTTGGGGTATTTTGATAACTGCAGAGAGGGTTTGGGTAAAATGTGATACATCGCCGCTCTCAGTAATTGGCATTTTTTAGGTATAAAAAGTCGTAATTTCAAACTGCGAATACGTGCAGACAGCCAGAATTTGGCTCCAACATATAGCTCAAGGATCGAATTTGGGATGTTTGGGATATTTTGATATCTGCAGGGGGGGATTTTGGCAAAATGTGACCCATCGCCGCTCTCAGTAGTTGGCATATTGTCGGTATAAAATGAAATAATTTCAAACTGCGAATACGTGCAGAGAGCCCGAATATGACTCCAAAATATGTCTCAGGCGTCGAATTTGGGATGTTTGGGACATTTTGAAAACTGCAGGGAGGTTTGGGCAAAATGTGACTCATCGCTGCTTTCCGTGATTGGCATATTTTCAGTATAAAAATTCGTAATTTCAAACTGGGAATACGTACATAGAGCCAGAATGTGGCTCCAAAATATAGCTCAAGGGTCGAATTTGGGATGTTTGGGATATTTTGAAAACTGCAGGGAGGGTTAGGGCAAAATGTGATCCATCGCCGATTTCAGTAATTGTCATATTTTGGTATAAAAAGTCGTAATTTCAAACTGCGAGTACGTTTAGAAAGCCAGAATTTGGTTCAAAAATATAGCTCAAGGGTCGAATTTGGGATGTTTGGGATATTTTGAAAACTGCAGGGAGGATTTGGGCAAAATGTGATCCATCGCTGCATTCAGTAATTGGCATATTTTCGGTATAAAAAGTCGTAATTTCAAACTGGGAATACGTGCTGAGAGCCAGAATTTGCCTTCAAAATATGGCTCAAGGGTCGACCTTTGGATGTTTTGGATATTTTGAAAAGTGTAGGGAGGGTTTGGGCAAAATGTGATCCATCGCCGCTCTCAGTAAATGGCATTTTTTCAGTATAAAAAGTCGTAATTTCAAACGGCGAATACGTGCAGAGAGCCAGAATTTGGATCCAAAATTAGGCTCAAGGGTCGAATTTGGGATGTTTTCGATATTTTGAAAACTGCAGGGAGGGTTTGGGCAAAATGTGATCCTTCGTCTCTCTCAGTAATTGGCATGTTTTCGGTATTAAAATTCGTAATTTCAAACTGCGAATACGTGCAGAGAGTCAGAATTTGGCTCCAAAATTAGGATCAAGGGTCGAATTTGGGATGTTTGGGATATTTTGAAAACTGCAGGTAGGGTTTGGGTAAAATGTGATACATCGCTGCTCTCAGTAATTGGCATTTTTTAGGTATAAAAATTCGTAATTTCAAACTGCGAAGACGTGCATACAGCCAGAATTTTGCTCCAAAATATAGCTCAAGGATCGAATTTGGGATGTTTGGGATATTTTGAAATCTGCAGGGGGGTTTTGGCAAAATGTGACCCATTGCCGCTCTCAGTAATTGGCATATTGTCGGTATAAAATGAAATAATTTCAAACTGCGAATACGTGCAGAGAGCCCGAATTTGACTCCAAAATATGTCTCAAGCGTCGAATTTGGGATGTTTGGGACATTTTGAAAACTGCAGGGGGGTTTGGGCAAAATGTGACCCATCGTTGCTTTCAGTGATTGGCATATTTCCAGTATAAAAATTCGTAATTTCAAACTGGGAATGCGTACAGAGAGCCAGAATTTGGCTCCAAAATATAGCTCAAGGGTCGAATTTGGGATGTTTGGGATATTTTGAAAACTGCAGAGAGGGTTTGGGCAAAATGTGATCCATCGCCGCTTTCAGTAATTGGCATATTTTCGGTATAAAATGTCGTAATTTCAAACTGGGAATACGTGCAGAGAGCCAGAATTTGGCTTCAAAATATGGCTCAAGGGTCGACCTTTGGATGTTTTGGATATTTTGAAAAGTGTAGGGAGGGTTTGGGCAAAATGTGATCCATCGCCGCTCTCAGTAAATGGCATTTTTTCGGTATAAAAAGTCGTAATTTCAAACTGCGAATACGTGCAGAGAACAAGAATTTGACTCCAAAATATGGCTCAAGGATCGAATTTGGGATGCTGGGGATATTTTGAAATCTGTAGGGAGGGTTTGGGCAAAATGTGATCCATCGCTGCTCTCATTAATTAGCATATTTTTTGTATATGGATTTTGGATTTACAGTCTCCGTGGTGTAGTGGTAAGACACCTGCCTGGCGTTCCGCTTGCGCTATGTCATGGGTTCGTATCCTGGCCTGGGAGGATTTACTGGGCGCAATTCCTTAACTGTAACCTCTATTTAACGCAACAGTAAAATGTATACTTGGATGAAAAAACGATTCTTCGCGGCAGGGGATCGTATTCAAGGGACCTGCCCGAAACGCTACGCGTACTAGTGGCTGTAATAGAATGTAACAACTCTTGTATATATCTAAAAAAAAAAGTATAAAAAGTCGTAATTTCAAACTGCGAATACGTGCAGAGAGCCAGAATTTGGCTCCAAAATATGGCTCAAGAGTCGAATTTGGGATGTTTGGGATATTTTGCAAACTGCAGGGCGGTTTGGGCAAAATGTGTCCCATCGCTTCTTGCAGTAATTGGCATATTTTCAGTATAAAATGAAATAATTTCAAACTGCGAATACATTCAGAAAGCCAGAATTTGGCTCCAAAATATGGCTCAAGCGTGGAATTCAGGATGTTTGGGATATTTTGAAAACTGCAGGAAGGGTTAGGGCAAAATGTGATCCATCGCTGATTTCAGTAATTGTCATATTTTCGGTATATAAAGTGGTAATTTCAAACTGCGAGTACGTGGAGAAAGCCAGAATTTGGTTCAAAAATATAGCTCAAGGGTCGAATTTTGGATGTTTTGGATATTTTGCAAACTGCAGGGAGGGTTTGGGCAAAATGTGATCCGTCGCTGCTCTCAGTAATTAGCATATTTTTGGTATAAAAATTCGTAATTTCAAACAGCGAATACGTGCAGAGAGCCAGAATTCGGCTGCAAAATATGGCTCAAGGATCGAATTTGGGATGTTTGGGATATTATGAAAACTGCATGGGGGTTTGGGCAAAATGGACCCATCGCTGCTTTCAGTAATTGGCATATTTTCAGTATAAAAAGTCGTAATTTCAAACTGCGAATACGTGCAGAGAGCCAGAATTTGGCTCCAAAATGAGGCTGAAGGGTCGAATTTGGGATGTTTGCGATATTTTGAATATCGCAAACATAAGGGAAAACATAACATAATGGACATAAAGGAAAAGATGATGATAAACGTCAAAATATTGCTATATTCGATGATTTTTAGTACGAAACAAAATGCAAGAAAACTTGCTTTAAATGCAATATTATGCGAAATTCTGATATTTAAAGGCCAAATCACATATCGTGATACTACATGAAATAGTATCAAAATATTGGTAAAAACGAATATATTCACGTGAAGTCACGCCACATAAAAAACTTGAACAAAATCGCTCTATTACCATATGTGAGGATTTTAACTTCAAATCATAAAGCGAGGTTTCGTATTATTTAGATCCTAGAAAAGACATATAAAAATGTTGTTTCCAATACAAATGATAAAAATCAATGTGTTTTCATTAGAATTAACTAAAATATTCCTGATTTTCCGTTTATATTTCCCATGGAAGATGTACACGTAAAACCGCTCTAATCCGGCTGAAACGTCGATATATGCAATAAAAACAGAAATTCTCGCTTTTTCAATATCTTACTCAGTTTTTTAACGAGAAACAAATAGTTGATTGAAAATGAAGTATTTAATGTTTATTTCTATTCAATTATGTGTTTGCATCATTTTTATCGTATATATAATGAATTAATACCAATTAACTGAAAATTCACAAAAACGTGGAAAAACGGCAAAATATTGCCTAATTCGATGATAATTTGTTTAAATCACATAAAGGAAAAGAGGATGATAAACGTCAAAATATTGCTAAACTCAATGATTTTTAGTACAAAACAAAACGTAGGAAAACTTGCTTAAAAATGCAATATTAAGCGAAATTCTCATATTTAAGGCCAAATCAAACATCGTGAGAAAACATGAAGTATTATAGAAATATTGGTAAAAAATGAATATATTTACGTACAATCACACTACATGAAAAACGTGAAAAAAATCGCTATATTACCAAATTTGAGGATTTTAACTTCAAATCATAAAGCGAGGTTTCGTATTATTTAGACCCTAGAAAAGACATATAAAGATGTTGTTTCCAATACAAATGATAAAAATCAATGTGTTTTCATTAAAATATTAAAAAATATTCCTGATTTTCCGTTTATATTACCGATGGAAGATGTACACGTAAAACCGCTCTAATCCGGCTGAAACGTCGATATATGCAATAAAAACAGAACTTCTCCCCTTTTCAATATCTTACTCAGTATTTTCACCGGAAATAAATAGTTGATTGAAAATGAAGTATTTAATGTTAATTTCTAATCAATTATGTGTTTGCATCATTTTTATCGTATATATAATGAATTAATACCAATAAACTGAAAATTCACAAAAACGTGGAAAAACGGCAAAATATTGCCTAATTCGATGATATTTTGTTTATATCACATAAAGGAAAAAGGGATGATAAACGTCAACATATTGCTATATTCGAAGATTTTTAGTACGAAACAAAATGCAAGAAAACTTGCTTAAAATGCATTATTATGCTAAATTCTGATATTTAAAGGCCAAATCACATATCGTGATACTACATGAAATAGTATCGAAATATTGGTAAAAACGAATATATTCAAGTGAAGTCACACTACATAAAAAACGTGAACAAAATCGCTCTATTACCATATTTGAGGATTTTAACTTCAAATCATAAAGCGAGGTTTCGTATTATTTAGATCCTAGAAAAGACATATAAAAATGTTGTTTCCAATACAAATGATAAAAATCAATGTGTTTTTGTCATGGATTCGTATCCTGGCCGGGGAGGATTTACTGGGCGCAATTATTAACTGTAGCCTCTGTTTAACACAACATTAAAATGTGTACTTGGATGAAAAAATGACTTTTCGCGGCAGGGGATCGTATTCCAGGGACCTGCGCGAAACGCTACGCGTACTAGTGGCTGAAATAGAATGTAACAACTCTTATATATATCTAAAAAAAAAAGTATAAAAATTCGTAATTTCAAACTGCGAATACGTGCAGAGAGCCAGAATTTGGCTCCAAAATATGGCTGAATGGTCGAATTTGGGATGTTTGGGATATTTGGAAAACTGCAGGGAGGGTTTGGGCAAAATGTGATCCATCGCCGCTTTCAGTAATTGGCATATTTTCGGTATAAAAAGTCGTAATTTCAAACTGCGAATACGTGCAGAGAGCCAGAATTTGGTTCCAAAATATAACTCAAGGGTCGAATTTTGGATGTTTGGGATATTTTGCAAATTGCAGGGGGGATTGGGCAAAATGTGACACATCGCTGCTTTCAGTAATTGGCATATTTTCAGTGTAAAAAGTCGTAATTTCAAACTGCGAATACTTGCAGAGAGCCAGAATTTGGCTCCAAAATATGGCTCAAGCGTCAAATTTGTGATGGTTGTTATATTTTGAAAACTGCAGGAAGGGTTTGGCCAGAATGTGATCCATCGCCGCTTTCAGTAATTGGCATATTTTCGGTACAAAAATTCGTATATTCAAACTGCGAATACGTGCAGAGAGTCAGAATTCGGCTCCAAAATATGGCTCAAGGATCGAATTTAGGATGTTTGGGATATTTTGAAAACTGCAGGGGGGTTTGGGCAAAATGTGACCCATCGCTGCTTTCAGTAATTGGCATATTTTCAGTATAAAAAGTCGTAATTTCATACAACGAATACGTGCAGAGAGCCAGAATTTGGCTCCAAAATTAAGATCAAGGGTCGAATTTGGGATGTTTGGGATATTTTGAAAACTGCAGAGAGGGTTTGGGCAAAATGTGATCCAACGTCGCTCTCAGTAATTGGCATATTTTCGGTATAAAGTGTCGTAATTTCAAACTACGAATACGTGCAGAGAACCAGAATTTGGCTCCAAAATATGGCTCAAGCGTTGAATTTGGGATGTTTGGGATATTTTTAAAACTGCAGGGACGGTTTAGGCAAAATGTGAAACATCGCCGCTTTCAGTAATTGGCATATTTTCGGTATAAAAATTCGTAATTTAAAACTGCGAATACGTGCAGAAAGCCAGAATTTGGTTCCAAAATATGGCTCAAGAGTCGAATTTGGGATGTTTGGGATATTTTGCAAACTGCAGGGGGGTTTGGGCAAAATGTGATCCATCGCTGCTTTCAATAATTGTCATATTTTCAGTATAAAAAGTCGTAATTTCAAACTGCGAATACGTGCAGAGAGGCAGAATTTGGCTCCAAAATATGGCTCAAGTGTCGAATTTGGGATGTTTGGGATATTTTGAAAACTGCAGGGAGGGTTTGAGCAGAATGTATTCCATCGCCGCTTTCAGTAATAGGCATATTTTCGGTATAAAAATCATAATACCAAACTGCGAATACGTGCAGAGAGCCAGAATATGGCTCCAAAATATGGCTCAAGCGTCGAATTTGGGATGTTTTGGATATTTTGAGAATTGCAAGGAGGATTTGGCCAAAAGGTGATCCATCGCCGCGCTCAATAATTGACATATTTTCGGTAAAAAAAGTCGTAATTTCAATTTACGTACAATCACACTACATGAAAAACGTAAAAAAAATCGCTACATTACCAAATTTGAGGATTTTAACAAATCATAAAGCGAGGTTCCATATTGTTTAGATCCTAGAAAAGACATATAAAGATGTTGTTTCCAATACAAATGATAAAAATCAATGTGTTTTCATTAAAATACTATAAAATGTTCCTGATTTTCCGTTTATATTACCGCTGGAAGATGTACACGTAAAACCGCTCTAATCCGGCTGAAACGTCGATATATGCAATAAAAAAAATTTCTCCTCTTTTCAATATCTTACTCAGTATTTTACCGAGAAACAAGCAGTTGATTGAAAATGAGTATTTAATGTTAATTTCTAATCAATTATGTGTTTGCATCATTTTTATCGTATATATAATGAATTAATAACAATAAACTGAAAATTCACAAAAACGTGGAAAAAGGCAAAATATTGCCTAATTCTATTATATTTTGTTTATATCACATAAAGGAAAAAGGGATGATAAACGTCAAAATATTGCTATATTCGATGATTTTTAGTACGAAACAAAATGCAAGAAAACTTGCTTAAAATGCAATATTATGCGAAATTCTGAGATTTGAAGGTCAAATCACATATCGTGAGAAAACATGAAGTAGTATCGAAATATTGGTGAACACGAATACATTTACGTAAAGTGACACTACATGAAAAACGTGAAAAAAGTCTCTATATTACCAAATTTGAGGATTTTTACTTCAAATCATAAAGCGAGGTTTCGATTTTTTTAGATCCTAGAAAAAACATAAAAATGTTGTTTCCAATACAAATGATAAAAATCAATGTGTTTTCATTAGAATTAACTAAAATGTTCCTGATTTTCCGTTTATATTACCGATGGAAGATGTACACGTAAAACCGCTCTAATCCGGCTGAAACGTCGATATATGCAATAAAAACAGAACTTCTCCCCTTTTCAATATTTTACTCAGTATTTTAACGAGAAAAAAATAGTTGATTGAAAATGAAGTATTTAATGTTAATTTCTAATCAATTATGTGTTTGCATCATTTTTATCGTATATATAATGAATTATTAACAATAAACTGAATATTCACAAAAACGTGGAAAAACGGCAAAATATTGCCTAACTAGATGAAATTTTGTTTATATCACATAAAGGAAAAGGGGATGATAAACGTCAAAATATTGCTACATTCGATGATTTTAGTACGAAACAAAATGCAAGAAAACTTGCTTTAAATGCAATATTATGCGAAATTCTGATATTTAAAGGCCAAATCACATATCGTGATACTACATGAAATAGTATAAAAATATTGGTAAAAACGAATATATTCACGTGAAGTCACGCCACATAAAAAACGTGAACAAAATCGCTCTATTACCATATTTGAGGATTTTAACTTCAAATCATAAAGCGAGGTTTCGTATTATTTAGATCCTAGAAAAAACATATAAAAATGTTGTTTCCAATACAAATGATAAAAATCAATGTGTTTTCATTAGAATTAACTAAAATATTCCTGATTTTCCGTTTATATTTCCATGGAAGATGTACACGTAAAACCGCTCTAATCCGGCTAAAACGTCGATATATGCAATAAAAACAATTTCTCCTCTTTTCAATATCTTACTCAGTATTTTACCGAGAAACAAGCAGTTGATTGAAAATGAGTATTTAATGTTAATTTCTAATCAATTATGTGTTTGCATCATTTTTATCGTATATATAATGAATTAATAACAATAAACTGAAAATTCACAAAAACGTGGAAAAAGGCAAAATATTGCCTAATTCTATTATATTTTGTTTATATCACATAAAGGAAAAAGGGATGATAAACGTCAAAATATTGCTATATTCGATGATTTTTAGTACGAAACAAAATGCAAGAAAACTTGCTTAAAATGCAATATTATGCGAAATTCTGAGATTTGAAGGTCAAATCACATATCGTGAGAAAACATGAAGTAGTATCGAAATATTGGTGAACACGAATACATTTACGTAAAGTGACACTACATGAAAAACGTGAAAAAAGTCTCTATATTACCAAATTTGAGGATTTTTACTTCAAATCATAAAGCGAGGTTTCAAATTTTTTAGATCCTAGAAAAAACATAAAAATGTTGTTTCCAATACAAATGATAAAAATCAATGTGTTTTCATTAGAATTAACTAAAATGTTCCTGATTTTCCGTTTATATTAGCGATGGAAGATGTACACGTAAAACCGCTCTAATCCGGCTGAAACGTCGATATATGCAATAAATCATAACTTCTCGCTTTTTCAATATCTTACTCAGTTTTTTAACGAGAAACAAATAGTTGATTGAAAATGAAGTATTTAATGTTAATTTCTAATCAATTATGTGTTTGCTTCATTTTTATCGTATATATATTGAATTAATAACAATAAACTGAAAATTCACAAAAACGTGGAAAAACGGCAAAATATTGCCTAATTCGATGATATTTGTTCAAATCACATAAAAGAAAAGAGGATGAATACGTCAAAATACTGCTAAATTCAATGATTTTTAGTACAAAACAAAACGTAAGAAAACTTGCTTAAAAATGCATTATGCGAAATTCTCAGATTTAAGGCCAAATCACATATTGTGAGAAAACATGAAGTATTATCGAAATATTGGTAAAAATGAATATATTTACGTACAATCACACTACATGAAAAACGTGAAAAAAATCGCTATATTACAAAATTTGAGGATTTTAACTTCAAATCATAAAGCGAGGTTTCGTATTATTTAGACCTTGAAAACACATATAAAGATGTTGTTTCCAATACAGATGATAAAAATCAATGTGTTTTCATTAAAATATTAAAAAATATTCCTGATTTTCCGTTTATATTACCGATGGAAGATGTACACGTAAAACCGCTCTAATCCGGCTGAAACGTCGATATATGCAATAAAAACAGAACTTCTCCCCTTTTCAATATCTTACTCAGTATTTTAACCGGAAACAAATAGTTGATTGAAAATGAAGTATTTAATGTTAATTTCTAATCAGTTATGTGTTTGCATCATTTGTATCGTATATATAATGAATTAAAAACAATAAACTGAAAATTCACAAAAACGTGGAAAAACGGCAAAATATTGCCTAATTCCATTTGATATTTTGTTTATATCACATAAAGGAAAAAGGGATGATAAACGTCAAAATATTGCTATATTCGAAGATTTTTAGTACGAAACAAAATGCAAGAAAACTTGCTTAAAATGCAATATTATGCGAAATTCTGATATTTAAAGGCCAAATCACATATCGTGATACTACATGAAATAGTATCGAAATATTGGTAAAAACGAATATATTCACGTGAAGTTACAGTACATGAAAAACGTGAACAAAATCGCTCTATTACCATATTTGAGGATTTTAACTTCAAATCATAAAGCGAGGTTTCGTATTATTTAGATCCTAGAAAAGACATATAAAAATGTTGTTTCCAATACAAATGATAAAAATCAATGTGTTTTCATTAGAATTAACTAAAATGTTCCTGATTTTCCGTTTATATTACCGATGGAAGATGTACACGTAAAACCGCTCTAATCCGGCTGAAACGTCGATATATGCAATAAAAACAGAACTTCTCCCCTTTTCAATATCTAACTCAGTATTTTAACCGGAAACAAATAGTTGATTGAAAATGAAGTATTTAATGTTAATTTCTAATCAATTATGTGTTTGCATCATTTGTATCGTATATATAATGAATTAATAACAATAAACTGAAAATTCACAAAAACGTGGAAAAACGGCAAAATATTGCCTAATTCCATTTGATATTTTGTTTATATCACATAAAGGAAAAAGGGATGATAAACGTCAAAATATTGCTATATTCGAAGATTTTTAGTACGAAACAAGATGCAAGAAAACTTGCTTAAAATGCAATATTATGCGAAATTCTGATATTTAAAGGCCAAATCACATATCGTGATACTACATGAAATAGTATCGAAATATTGGTAAAAACGAATATATTCACGTGAAGTTACAGTACATGAAAAACGTGAACAAAATCGCTCTATTACCATATTTGAGGATTTTAACTTCAAATCATAAAGCGAGGTTTCGTATTATTTAGATCCTAGAAAAGACATATAAAAATGTTGTTTCCAATACAAATGATAAAAATCAATGTGTTTTCATTAGAATTAACTAAAATGTTCCTGATTTTCCGTTTATATTACCGATGGAAGATGTACACGTAAAACCGCTCTAATCCGGCTGAAACGTCGATATATGCAATAAAAACAGAACTTCTCCCCTTTTCAATATTTTACTCAGTATTTTAACGAGAAAAAAATAGTTGATTGAAAATGAAGTATTTAATGTTAATTTCTAATCAATTATGTGTTTGCATCATTTTTATCGTATATATAATGAATTATTAACAATAAACTGAAAATTCACAAAAACGTGGAAAAACGGCAAAATATTGCCTAACTAGATGAAATTTTGTTTATATCACATAAAGGAAAAGGGGATGATAAACGTCAAAATATTGCTACATTCGATGATTTTAGTACGAAACAAAATGCAAGAAAACTTGCTTTAAATGCAATATTATGCGAAATTCTGATATTTAAAGGCCAAATCACATATCGTGATACTACATGAAATAGTATAAAAATATTGGTAAAAACGAATATATTCACGTGAAGTCACGCCACATAAAAAACGTGAACAAAATCGCTCTATTACCATATTTGAGGATTTTAACTTCAAATCATAAAGCGAGGTTACATATTATTTAGATCCTAGAAAAAACATATAAAAATGTTGTTTCCAATACAAATGATAAAAATCAATGTGTTTTCATTAGAATTAACTAAAATATTCCTGATTTTCCGTTTATATTTCCATGGAAGATGTACACGTAAAACCGCTCTAATCCGGCTAAAACGTCGATATATGCAATAAAAACAGAACTTCTCGCTTTTCAGTATCTTACTCAGTTTTTTACCGAGAAACAAATAGTTGATTGAAAATGAAGTATTTAATGTTTATTTCTAATCAATTATGTGTTTGCATCATTTTTATCGTATATATATTGAATTAATAACAATAAACTGAAAATTCACAAAAACATTGAAAAACGGCAAAATATTGCCTAATTCGATGATATTTTGTTTAAATCACATAAAGGAAAAGAGGATGATAAACGTCAAAATATTGCTAAACTCAATGATTTTTAGTACAAAACAAAACGTAGGAAAACTTCCTTAAAAATGCAATATTAAGCGAAATTCTCATATATAAGGCCAAATCAAACATCGTGAGAAAACATGAAGTATTATCGAAATATTGGTATAAATTAATATATTTACGTACAATCACACTACATGAAAAACGTGAAAAAAATCGCTATATTACCAAGTTTGAGGATTTTAACTTCAAATCATAAAGAGAGGTTTCGTATTATTTAGACCCTAGAAAAGACATATAAAGATGTTGTTTCCAATACAAATGATAAAAATCAATGTGTTTTCATTAAAATATTAAAAAATATTTATGATTTTCCGTTTATATTACCGATGGAAGATGTACACGTAAAACCGCTCTAATCCGGCTGAAACGTCGATATATGCAATAAAAACAGAACTTCTCCCCTTTTCAATATCTTACTCAGTATTTTAACTGGAAATAAATAGTTGATTGAAAATGAAGTATTTAATGTTAATTTCTAATCAATTATGTGTTTGCATCATTTTTATCGTATATATAATGAATTAACAACAATAAACTGAAAATTCAGAAAAACGTGGAAAAACGGCAAAATATTGCCTAATTCGATGAAATTTTGTTTATATCACATAAAGGAAAAGGGGATGATAAACGTAAAAATATTGCTATATTCGATGATTTTTAGTACGAAACAAAATGCAAGAAAACTTGCTTAAAAAGGAATATTATGCGAAGTTCTGCTATTTAAAGGCTAAATCACATATCGTGATACTACATGAAATAGTATCGAAATATTTGTAAAAACGAATATATTCACGTGAAGTCACGCCACATAAAAAACGTGAACAAAATCGCTCTATTACCATATGTGAGGATTTTACCTTCAAATCATAAAGCGAGGTTTCGTATTATTTAGATCCTAGAAAAGACATATAAAAATGTTGTTTCCAATACAAATGATGAAAATCAATGTGTTTTTGTCATGGTTTCGTATCCTGGCCGGGGAGGATTTACTGGGCGCAATTCCTTATCTGTAGCCTCTGTTTAACGCAACATTAAAATGTGTACTTGGATGAAAAACGACTTTTCGCGGCAGAGGATCGTATTCCAGGGACCTGCCCGAAACGCTACGCGTACTAGTGGCTGTAATAGAATGTAACATCTCTTGTATATATCTCAAAAAAAAAGGTATAAAAATTCGTAATTTCAAACTGCGAATACGTGCAGAGAGCCAGAATTTGGCTCCAAAATATGGCTGAGTGGTCGAATTTGGGATGTTTGGGAAATTTGGAAAACTGCAGGGAGGGTTTGGGCAAAATGTGATCCATCGCCGCTTTAAGTAATTGGCATATTTTCGGTATAAAAAGTCGTAATTTCAAACTGCGAATACGTGCAGAGAGCCAGAATTTGGTTCCAAAATATAACTCAAGGGTCGAAATTTTGGATGTTTGGGATATTTTGCAAATTGCAGGGGGGATTGGGCAAAATGTGATCCAACGTCGCTCTCAGTAATTGGCATATTTTCGGTATAAAGTGTCGTAATTTCAAACTACGAATACGTACAGAGAGCCAGAATTTGGCTCCATAATATGGCTCAAGCGTCGAATTTGGGATGTTTGGGATATTTTTAAAACTGCAGGGACGGTTTAGGCAAAATGTGACCCATCGCTGCTTTCAGTAATTGGCATATTTTCAGTATAAAAATTCGTAATTTCATACAGCGAATACGTGCAGAGAGCCAGCATTTGGCTCCAAAATTAAGATCAAGGGTCGAATTTGGGATGTTTGGGATATTTTGAAAACTGCAGAGAGGGTTTGGGCAAAATGTGATCCAACGTCGCTCTCAGTAATTGGCATATTTTCGGTATAAAGTGTCGTAATTTCAAACTACGAATACGTGCAGAGAGCCAGAATTTGGCTCCAAAATATGGCTCAAGCGTCGAATTTGGGATGTTTGGGATATTTTTAAAACTGCAGGGACGGTTTAGGCAAAATGTGAAACATCGCCGCTTTCAGTAATTGGCATATTTTCGGTATAAAAATCGTAATATCATACTGCGAATACGTGCAGAGAGCCAGAATATGGCTCCAAAATATGGCTCAAGCGTCGAATTTGGGATGTTTTGGATATTTTGAAATTTGCAAGGAGGGTTTGGCCAAAAGGTGATCCATCGCCGCGCTCAATAATTGGCATATTTTCGGTAAAAAAAGTCGTAATTTCAATTTACGTACAATCACACTACATGAAAAACGTAAAAAAAATCGCTACATTACCAAATTTGATAATTTTAACAAATCATAAAGCGAGGTTCCATATTGTTTAGATCCTAGAAAAGACATAAAGATGTTGTTTCCAATACAAATGATAAAAATCAATGTGTTTTCATTAAAATACTATAAAATGTTCCTGATTTTCCGTTTATATTACCGATGGAAGATGTACACGTAAAACCGCTCTAATCCGGCTGAAACGTCGATATATGCAATAAAAACAGAACTTCTCCCCTTTTCAATATCTTACTCAGTATTTTACCGAGAAACATGTAGTTGATTGAAAATGAAGTATTTAATGTTAATTTCTAATCAATTATGTGTTTGCATCATTTTTATCGTATATATAATGAATTAATAACAATAAACTGAAAATTCACAAAAACGTGGAAAAAGGCAAAACATTGCCTAATTCTATGATATTTTGTTTATATCACATAAAGGAAAAAGGGATGATAAACGTCAAAATATTGCTATATTCGAAGATTTTTAGTACGAAACAAAATGCAAGAAAACTTGCTTAAAATGCAATATTATGCGAAATTCTGAGATTTGAAGGTCAAATCACACATCGTGAGAAAACATTAAGTAGTATCGAAATATTGGTAAACACGAATACATTTACGTAAAGTGACACTACATGAAAAACGTGAAAAAAGTCTCTATATTACCAAATTTGAGGATTTTTACTTCAAATCATAAAGCGAGGTTTCGAATTTTCTAGATCCTAGAAAAGACATAAAAATGTTGTTTCCAATACAAATGATAAAAATCAATGTGTTTTCATTAGAATTAACTAAAATGTTCCTGATTTTCCGTTTATATTACCGATGGAAGATGTACACGTAAAACTGCTCTAATCCGGCTGAAACGTCGATATATGCAATAAAATCATAACTTCTCGCTTTTTCAATATCTAACTCAGTTTTTTAACGAGAAACAAATAGTTGATTGAAAATGAAGTATTTAATGTTAATTTCTAATCAGTTATGTGTTTGCATCATTTTTATCGTATATATATTGAATTAATAACAATAAACTGAAAATTCACAAAAACGTGGAAAAACGGCAAAATATTGAATAATTCGATGATATTTGTTTAAATCACATAAAAGAAAAGAGGATGAATACGTCAAAATATTGCTAAATTCAATGATTTTTAGTACAAAACAAAACGTAAGAAAACTTGCTTAAAAATGCATTATGCGAAATTCTCAGATTTAAGGCCAAATCACATATCGTGAGAAAACATGAAGTATAATCGAAATATTGGTAAATATGAATATATTTACGTACAATCACACTACATGAAAAACGGGAAAAAAATCGCTATATTACCAAATTTGAGGATTTTAACTTCAAATCATAAAGCGAGGTTCCATATTATTTAGATGATAGAAAAGACATATAAAGATGTTGCTTCCAATACAAATGATAAAAATCAATGTGTTTTCATTAAAATACTTTAAAATGTTCCTGATTTTCCGTTTATATGTATCACTCTCTTGAGAGTGATGCAGAGACTCAAGTGAGTTATGCAGAGGCTCAAGAGAGTGATGCAGAGGCTTACGAGAGTGATGCAGAGGCTCAAGAGAGGGATGTAGAGGCTCAAGAGAGTGATGCAGAAGGAGTTCAAGTGAGGGATGCAGAGGCTCAAGAAAGGGATGCAGAGGCTCAAGAGAGTGATGCAGACGATCAAGAGAGGGAAGCAGAGGCTTAAGAGAGTGACGCAGAGCCTCTAGAGAGTGATGCAGAGGCTCGAGAGAGTGATTCAGAGGCTTACGAGAGTGAATCAGAGGCTGAAGAGAGTGTTACAGAGGCTCAAGAGAGGGATGAAGAGGATGAAGAGAGTGATGCAGAGGCTCACGAGAGGGATACAGAGGCTCAAGAGAGTGATGCAGAGGCTTAAGGGAGTGAGGCAGAGGCTTAGGAGAGGGATGCAGAGGCTCAAGAGAGTAATGCAGAGGCTTAAGAGGGTGATGCAGAGGCTCAAGAGAGTGATGCAGAGGCTTGAGAGAGGGATGCATGGGCTCAAGAGAGTTATGCAGAGGCTCAAGAGAGTGATTCAGAGGCTTAGGAGAGTGATGCAGAGGCTTAAGAGATCGATGCAGAAGCTTAAAAGAGGGATGAGAATGCTCAAGAGAGGGATGCAGAGGCCCAAGAGAGGGATGCAGAGGCTCAAGAGAGGAATGCAGAGGCTCAAGTGAGGGATGCAGAGGCACAAGAGAGGGATGCAGAGGCTCAAGAGAGTGATGCAGAGGATCAAGAGAGGAATGCAGAGGCTTACGAAAGTGATGCAGAGGCTGAAGAGAGTGTTGCAGAGGCTTAAGAGAGGGATGCAGAGGCTCAAGAGAGTGATGCAGAGGCTCAAGTGAGTGATGCAGAGGCTCAAGAGAGGGATGCAGAGGCTCACGAGAGGGATGTAGAGGCTCAAGAGAGTGATGCAGAGGCTGAAGAGAGTGATGCAGAGGCTGAAGAGAGTGATGCAGAGGCTCAAGAGAGGGATGCAGACGCACAAGAGAGTGATTCAGAGGCTCAAGAGAGTGATGCAGAGACCTCAAGAGAGGGATTCAGAGGCTTAAGAGAGTGATGCAGAGGCGGAAGATAGTGTTGCACAGGCTGAAGAGAGGGATGTCGAGGCACAAGAGAGTGATGCAGAGGCTTAAGAGAGTGATGCAGAAGCTCAAGAAAGGGATGAAGAGGCTCAAGAGAGTGATGCAGAGGCTCAATAGGGGGATGCAGAGGCTCAAGAGAGGGATGCAGAGGATCAAGAGAGGGATGCAGGGGCTCAAGAGAGGCAGGCAGAAACTGAAGTGAGGGATGCAGAGGCACAAGAGAGGGATGCATAGGCTCAGGAGAGTGATGCAGAGACTCAAGAGAGGGATGCATAGGCTCAGGAGAGTGATGCAGAGACTCAAGAGAGGGATGCAGAGGGTTAAGCGAGTGATGCAATGGCTGAAGAGAGGGATGCAGAGGTTCAAGAGAGTGATGCAGAGGCTAAAGAGAGGGATGCAGAGGCTTAAGAGAGGGATGCAGAGGCTTAAGAGAGTGATGCTGAGTTAAAGAGAGTGATGCAGAGGCTCAAGAGAGTGATGCAGAGGCTCAAGAATGGGATGCAGAGGCTTAAGAGAGTGATGCAGAGGCTCAAGAGAGTGATGCAGAGGCTCAAGAGAGTGATGCAGAGGCTCAAGAAAGGGATGCAGAGGCTCAAGTGAGGGATGAAGAGGCACAAGAGAGGGATGCAGAGGCTCTTGGTAGTGATGCAGAGGCTCAAGAGAGGGATGCATAGGCTCAGGAGAGTGATGCAGAGACTCAAGAGAGGGATGCAGAGGCTTAAGCGAGTGATGCAAAGGCTGAAGAGAGGGATGCAAAGGCTCATGAGAGGGATGCAGGAGTTAAAGAGAGAGATGCAGAGGCTCAAGAAAGTGATGCAGAGGCTTAAGAAAGTGATGCAGAGGCACAAAAGAGGGATGCAGAGGCTTAGGAGTGTGATGCAGAGGCTCAGGAGAGTGATGCAGAGGCTCAATAGAGGGATGCAGGGTCTCAAGAGAGTGATAGAGAGGGTCAAGAGAGTGAGTCAGAGGATTACAAGAGTGTTGCAGAGGCTTAAGAGAGTGATGCAGAGGTTTACAAGAGTGATGCAGAGGCTTAAGAGAGTGGTGCAGAGGCTCAAGAGAGGGATGCAAAGGCTCAAGAGAGAGATGAATAGGCTCAAGAGAGGGATGCAGAGGCTTAAGAGAGTGATGCAGAGGCTAAAGTGAGTGATGCAGAGGACCAAGAGAGTGATGCAAAGGCTTAAGAGAGTGATACAAAGGCTCAAAAGAGGGATGCAGAGGCTCAAGAGAGTGATGCAGAGGCTCAATAGAGTGATGCAGAGGCTCAAGAATGGGATGCCGAGGCTTAAGAGAGTGATGCAGAGGCTCAAGAGAGTGATGCAGAGGCTCAAGAGAGTAATGCAGAGGCTCAAGAGAGGGATGCAGAGGCTCAAGTGAGGGATGAAGAGGCACAAGAGAGGGATGCAGAGGCTCTTGGTAGTGATGCAGAAGCTCAAGGGAGGGATGCAGAGGCTTAAGAGAGTGATTCTGAAGCTTACGAGAGTGATGCAAAGGCTTAAGAGAGTGATGCAGAGGCTTAAGAAAGTGATGCAGAGGATCAAAAGAGGGATGCAGAGGCTAAAAAGGGTGAGGCAGAGGCTCAAGTGAAAGATGCAGGGGCTCAAGAGAGTGATGCAGAGGCTCAAGAGAGTAATTCAGAGGCTTACGAGAGTGAGACAGAGGCTTAAGAGAATGATGCAGAGGCTCAAGAGAGTGATGCAGAGGATTAAGAGAGGGAAGCAGAGGCTTAAGAGAGTGATGCAGAGGCTAAAGAGAGTGATGCAGAGGCTCTAGAGAGTGATGTAGAGGCTCAAGAGAGTGACGCAGAGGCTCAAGAGAGTGATGCAGAGGATCAAGAGAGTGATGCAGAGGCTCGAGAGAGTGATTCAGAGGCTTACGAGAGTGATGCAGAGAATCAAGAGAGTGATGTAGAGGCTCGAGAGAGTTATGCAGAGGCCTCAAGAGAGTGATGCAGAGGCTAAAGAGAGTGTTGCAGAGGCTCAAGAGAGGGATGAAGCAGAGGCTCAAGAGCGTGATGCAGAGGATCAAGAGAGGGATGCAGAGGCCTAAGAGAGTGATGCAGAGGCTCAAGAGAGAGATGCAGAGGCTCAAGAGTGTGATGAAGAGCCTCATGAGAGTGATGCAGAGGCTCAAGAGAGTGATGCAGAGGATAATGAGAGTGATGCAGAGGATAATGAGAGTGATGCAGAGGCTCAAGAGAGTGGTGCAGAGCATCACGAGAGGTAAAGAGAGGCTTAAGAGAGTGATGCAGAGGCCGAAGAGAGTGATGCAGAGGCTTAAGAGAGGGATGCAGAGTCTCAAAAGAGTGATGCAGAGGCTCAAGAGAGTGATGCAGAGGCTCAAGAGAGTGATGCAGAGGCTCAAGAGAGTGACGCAGAGGCTCAAGAGAGGGATGCAGAGGCTTAAGAGAGTGACGCGGAGGCTCAAGTGAGTAATGCAGAGGCTTAAGAGAGGGATGTAGAGGCTCAAGAGAGTGATGCAGAGGCTCAAGAGAATGATGCAAAGGCCTAAGAGAATGATGCAGAGGCTCAAGAGAAAGATGCAGAGGCTCAGGAGAGTGATGCAGAGGCTCAAGAGAGGGATGCAGAGGCTCAAGAGAGTGATTCAGAGGCTTACAGGAGTGATGCAGAGGCTTAAGACAGTGATGCAGAGGCTTAAGAGAGGGATGCAGGGGCTCAAGAGAGGGATGCAGAGGCTCAAGAGAGTGATGTAGAGGCTCAAGTGAATGATGTAGAGGCTTAAGAGAGGGATGCAGAGGCTCAAGAGAATGATGCAGAGGTTCAAGAAAGTGATGCAGAGGATGAAGAGTGGGATGCAGAGGATTAAGAGAGTGATGCAGAGACTCAAGAGAATGATGCAGAGGCTTAAGAGAGTGATGCAGAGGCTTAAGAGAGTGATGCAGAGGATCAAGAGAGGGAAGCAGAGGCTTAAGAGAGTGATGCAGAGGCTCAAAAGAGTAATGCAGAGGCTCAAGAGAATGATGTAGAGGCTTAGGAGAGGGCTGCAGAGGCTCAAGAGAATGATGCAGAGGCTCAAGAGCGTGATGCAGAGGATCAAGAGAAGGATGCAAAGGCTTAAGAGAGTGATGCAGAGGCTCAAGAGAGTTTTGCAGATGCTCAAGAGTGTGATGTAGAGGCTCATGAGAGTGATGCAGAGGCTCAAATGAGTGATGCAGAGGATCATGAGAGTGATGCAGAGGCTCAAGAGAGCGATGCAGAGGATCAAAAGAGGTAAACAGAGGCTTAAGAGAGTGATGCAGAGGCCGAAAAAAGTGATGCAGAGGCTTAAGAGAGTGATGCAGAGGCTGAAGAGAGTGTTGCAGAGGCTCAAGAGAGAGATGCAGAGGCTCAAGAGAGTGATGCAGAGGCTAAAAAGAGTTATGCAGAGGCTTAGGAGAGTGATGCAGAGGCTCAAAAGAATAATGCAGAGGCTCAAGAGAATGATGTAGAGGCTTAAGAGAGGGATGCAGAGGCTCAAGAGCGTGATGCAGAGGATCAAGAGAGGGTTGCAGAGGCCTAAGAGAGTGATGCAGAGGCTCAAAAGTGTGATGTAGAGGCTCATGAGAGTGATGCAGAGGCTCAAGAGAGTTATGCAGAGGATAATGAGAGTGATGCAGAGGCTCAAGAGAGTGATGCAGAGGATCAAGAGAGGTAAACAGAGGCTTAAGAGAGTGATGCAGAGGCCGAAGAGAGTGATGCAGAGGCTTAAGAGAGGGATGCAGAGGCTCAAGAGAGTGATGCAGAGGCTCAAGAGAGTGATGCAGAGGCTCAAGAGAGTGATGTAGAGGCTCAAGAGTGTGATGTAGAGGCTCATGAGAGTGATGCAGAGGCTCAAAAGAGTGATGCAGAGGATCATGAGAGTGATGCAGAGGCTCAAGAGAGCGATGCAGAGGATCAAAAGAGGTAAACAGAGGCTTAAGAGAGTGATGCAGAGGCCGAAAAGAGTGATGCAGAGGCTTAAGAGAGTGATGCAGAGGCTGAAGAGAGTGTTGCAGAGGCTCAAGAGAGAGATGCAGAGGCTCAAGAGAGTGATGCAGAGGCTAAAAAGGGTTATGCAGAGGCTTAGGAGAGTGATGCAGAGGCTCAAAAGAGTAATGCAGAGGCTCAAGAGAATGATGTAGAGGCTTAAGAGAGGGATGCAGAGGCTCAAGAGAATGATGCAGAGGCTCAAGAGCGTGATGCAGAGGATCAAGAGAGGGTTGCAGAGGCTCAAGAGAGTGATGCAGAGGCTCAAAAGTGTGATGTAGAGGCTCATGAGAGTGATGCAGAGGCTCAAGAGAGTGATGCAGAGGATAATGAGAGTGATGCAGAGGCTCAAGAGAGTGATGCAGAGGATCAAGAGAGGTAAACAGAGGCTTAAGAGAGTGATGCAGAGGCCGAAGAGAGTGATGCAGAGGCTTAAGAGAGGGATGCAGAGGCTCAAGAGAGTGATGCAGAGGCTCATGAGAGTGATGCAGAGGCTCAAGGGAGTGATGCAGAGGCTCAAGAGAGTGATGCAAAGGCTCAAGAGAGGGATGCAGAGGCTTAAGAGAGTGATGCAGAGGCTCAAGAGAGTGATGCAGAGGCTTAAGAGAGGGATGTAGAGGCTCAAGAGAGTGATGCAGAGGGTCAAGAGAATGATGCAGAGGCCTAAGAGAATTATGCAGAGGCTCAAGAGAGGGATGCAGAGGCTGAAGAGAGTGACGCAGAGGCTCAAGAGAGGGATGCAGAGGCTCAAGAGAGTGATTCAGAGGCTTACAAGAGTGATGCAGAGGCTTAAGAGAGTGATGCAGAGGCTTAAGAGAGTGATGCAGAGGCTCAAGAAAGTGATGCAGAGGATGAAGAGAGGGATGCAGAGGATTAAGAGAATGATGCAGAGACTCAAGAGAATAATGCAGAGGCTTAAGAGAGTGATGCAGAGGCTTAAGAGAGTGATGCAGATGATTAAGAGAGGGAAGCAGAGGCTTAAGAGAGTGATGCAGTGGCTTACGAGAGTGATGCAGGGCTCAAGAGAGTGATTCAGGGGCTCATGAGAAGGATGCAGGAGTTCAAGAGAGGGATGCAGAGGCTCAAGAGAGTGAGTCAGAGGATTACAAGAGTGTTGCAGAGGCTTAAGAGAGTGATGCAGATGTTTACAAGAGTGATGCAGAGGCTTAAGAGAGTGGTGCAGAGGCTCAAGAGAGGGATGTAAAGGCTCAAGAGAGAGATGAATAGGCTCAAGAGAGGGATTCAGAGGCTTAAGAGAGTGATGCAGAGGCTAAAGTGAGTGATGCAGAGGACCAAGAGAAAGATGCAGAGGACCAAGAGAAAGATGCAGAGGACCAAGAGAAAGATGCAGAGGCACTTGAGAGTGATGCAGAGGCTCAAGAGAGTGATGCAGAGGCTTAAGAGAGTGATACAAAGGCTCAAGAGAGGGATGCAGAGGCTCAAGAGAGTGATGCAGAGGCTCAAGAGAGGGATGCAGAGGCTTAAGAGAGGGATGCAGAGGCTTAAGAGAGTGATGCCGAGTTAAAGAGAGTGATGCAGAGGCTCAATAGAGTGATGCAGAGGCTCAAGAATGGGATGCCGAGGCTTAAGAGAGTGATGCAGAGGCTCAAGAGAGTGATGCAGAGGCTCAAGAGAGAAATGCAGAGACTCAAGAGAGGGATGCAGAGGCTCAAGTGAGGGATGAAGAGGCACAAGAGAGGGATGCAGAGGCTTTTGGTAGTGATGCAGAGGCTCAAGAGAGGGATGCAGAGGCTTAAGAGAGTGATTCTGAAGCTTACGAGAGTGATGCAAAGGCTTAAGAGAGTGATGCAGAGGCTTAAGAAAGTGATGCAGAGGATCAAAAGAGGGATGCAGAGGCTTAAAAGGGTGATGCAGAGGATCAAGAGAGGGAAGCAGAGGCTTAAGAGAGTGATGCAGAACCTCAAAAGAGTAATGCAGAGGCTCAAGAGAATGATGTAGAGGCTTAAGAGAGGGATGCAGAGGCTCAAGACAATGATGCAGAGGCTCAAGAGCGTGATGTAGAGGATCAAGAGAAGGATGCAAAGGCTTAAGAGAGTGATGCAGAGGCTCAAGAGAGTGATGCAGATGCTCAAGAGTGTGATATAGAGGCTCATGAGAGTGATGCAGAGGCTCAAGAGAGTGATGCAGAGGATCATGAGAGTGATGCAGAGGCTCAAGAGAGTGATGCAGAGGATCAAAAGAGGTAAACAGAGGCTTACGAGAGTGATGCAGAGGCCGAAGAGAGTGATGCAGAGGCTTAAGAGAGTGATGCAGAGGCTGAAGAGAGTGCTGCAGAGGCTCAAGAGAGAGATGCAGAGGCTCAAGAGAGTGATGCAGAGGCTAAAAAGAGTTATGCAGAGGCTTAGGAGAGTGATGCAGAGGCTCAAAAGAGTGATGCAGAGGATCAAGAGAGGGTTGCAGAGGCCTAAGAGAGTGATGCAGAGGCTCAAGAGAGTGATGCAGAGACTCAAGAATGGGATGCAGAGGCTTAAGAGAGTGATGCAGAGGCTCAAGAGAGTAATGCAGAGGCTCAAGAGAGGGATGCAGAGGCTCAAGTGAGGGATGAAGAGGCACAAGAGAGGGATGCAGAGGCTCTTGGTAGTGATGCAGAGGCTCAAGAGAGGGATGCAGAGGCTTAAGAGAGTGATTCTGAAGATTACGAGAGTGATGCAAAGGCTTAAGAGAGTGATGCAGAGGCTTAAGAAAGTGATGCAGAGGATCAAAAGAGGGATGCAGAGGCTTAAAAGGGTGATGCAGAGGATCAAGAGAGGGAAGCAGAGGCTTAAGAGAGTGATGCAGAACCTCAAAAGAGTAATGCAGAGGCTCAAGAGAATGATGTAGAGGCTTAAGAGAGGGATGCAGAGGCTCAAGAGAATGATGCAGAGGCTCAAGAGCGTGATGTAGAGGATCAAGAGAAGGATGCAAAGGCTTAAGAGAGTGATGCAGAGGCTCAAGAGAGTGATGCAGATGCTCAAGAGTGTGATATAGAGGCTCATGAGAGTGATGCAGAGGCTCAAGAGAGTGATGCAGAGGATCATGAGAGTGATGCAGAGGCTCAAGAGAGTGATGCAGAGGATCAAAAGAGGTAAACAGAGGCTTACGAGAGTGATGCAGAGGCCGAAGAGAGTGATGCAGAGGCTTAAGAGAGTGATGCAGAGGCTGAAGAGAGTGCTGCAGAGGCTCAAGAGAGAGATGCAGAGGCTCAAGAGAGTGATGCAGAGGCTAAAAAGAGTTATGCAGAGGCTTAGGAGAGTGATGCAGAGGCTCAAAAGAGTGATGCAGAGGATCAAGAGAGGGTTGCAGAGGCCTAAGAGAGTGATACAGAGGCTCAAGAGAGTGATGCAGAGACTCAAGAATGGGATGCAGAGGCTTAAGAGAGTGATGCAGAGGCTCAAGAGAGTAATGCAGAGGCTCAAGAGAGGGATGCAGAGGCTCAAGTGAGGGATGAAGAGGCACAAGAGAGGGATGCAGAGGCTCTTGGTAGTGATGCAGAGGCTCAAGAGAGGGATGCAGAGGCTTAAGAGAGTGATTCTGAAGATTACGAGAGTGATGCAAAGGCTTAAGAGAGTGATGCAGAGGCTTAAGAAAGTGATGCAGAGGATCAAAAGAGGGATGCAGAGGCTTAAAAGGGTGATGCAGAGGCTCAAGAGAAAGATGCAGGGGCTCAAGAGAGTGATGCAGAGGCTCAAGAGAGTGATTCAGAGGCTTACGAGAGTGAGGTAGAGGCTTAAGAGAGTGATTCAGAGGCTTACAAGAGTGATGCAGAGGCTTAAGAGAGTGATGCAGAGGCTTAAGAGAGTGATGCAGACGCTAAAGGGAGTGATGTAGAGGCTCAAGTTAATGATGTAGAGGCTTAAGAGAGGGATGCAGAGGCTCAAGAGAATGATGCAGAGGCTCAAGAAAGTGATGCAGAGGCTTAAGAGAGTGATGCAGTGGCTTAAGAGAGTGATTCTGAAGCTTACGAGAGTGATGCAAAGGCTTAAGAGAGTGATGCAGAGGCTTAAGAAAGTGATGCAGAGGATCAAAAGAGGGATGCAGAGGCTTGAAAGGGTGATGCAGAGGCTCAAGAGAAAGATGCAGGGGCTCAAGAGAGTGATGCAGAGGCTCAAGAGAGTGATTCAGAGGCTTACGAGAGTGAGGCAGAGGCTTAAGAGAATGATGCAGACGCTCAAGAGAGTGATGCAGAGGATCAAGAGAGGGAAGCAGAGGCTTAAGAGAGTGATGCTGAGGCTGAAGAGAGTGATGCAGAGGCTCTAGAGAGTGATGCAGAGGCTCAAGAGAGTGACGCAGAGGCTCAAGAGAGTGATGCAGAGGATCAAGAGAGTGATGCAGAGGCTAGAGAGAGTGATTCAGAGGCTTACGAGAGTGATGCAGAGAATCAAGAGAGTGATGCAGAGGCTCGAGAGAGTTATGCAGAGGCCTCAAGAGAGTGATGCAGAGGCTGAAGAGAGTGTTGCAGAGGCTCAAGAGAGGGATGAAGCAGAGGCTCAAGAGAATGACCCAGAGGCTCAAGAGCGTGATGCAGAGGATCAAGAGAGTGATGCAGAGGCCTAAGAGAGTGATGCAGAGGCTCAAGAGAGTGATGCAGAGGCTCAAGAGTGTGATGTAGAGGCTCATGAGAGTGATGCAGAGGCTCAAGAGAGTGATGCAGAGGATAATGAGAGTGATGCAGAGGCTCAAGAGAGTGATGCAGAGGATGAAGAGAGGTAAACAGAGGCTTAAGAGAGTGATGCGGAGGCCGAAGAGAGTGATGCAGAGGCTTAAGAGAGGGATGCAGAGGCTCAAGAGAGTGATGCAGAGGCTCAAGAGAGTGATGTAGAGGCTCAAGAGAGTGATGCAGAGGGTCAAGAGAGTGATGCAGAGGCTCAAGAGAGGGATGCAGAGGCTTAAGAGAGTGATGCAGAGGCTCAAGAGAGTGATGCAGAGGCTTAAGAGAGGGATGTAGAGGCTCAAGAGAGTGATGCAGAGGATCAAGAGAATGATGCAGAGGCCTAAAAGAATTATGCAGAGGCTCAAGAGAGGGATGCAGAGGCTCAAGAGAGTGATGCAGAGGCTCAAGAGAGGGATGCAGAGGCTCAAGAGAGTGATTCAGAGGCTTACAAGAGTGATGCAGAGGCTTAAGAGAGTGATGCAGGGGCTTAAGAGAGTGATGCAGACGCTAAAGAGAGTGATGTAGAGGCTCAAGTTAATGATGTAGAGGCTTAAGAGAGGGATGCAGAGGCTCAAGAGAATGATGCAGAGGCTCAAGAAAGTGATGCAGAGGATGAAGAGAGGGATGCAGAGGATTAAGAGAGTGATGCAGAGACTCAAGAGAATGATGCAGAGGCTTAAGAGAGTGATGCAGAGGCTTAAGAGAGTGATGCAGTGGCTTAAGAGAGTGATGCAGGGCTCAAGAGAGTGATGCAGAGGCTCATGAGAAGGATGCAGGAGTTCAAGAGAGGGATGCAGAGGCTCAAGAGAGTGATAGAGAGGCTCAAGAGAGTGAGTCAGAGGATTACAAGAGTGTTGCAGAGGCTTAAGAGAGTGATGCAGAGGTTTACAAGAGTGATGCAGAGGCTTAAGAGAGTGGTGCAGAGGCTCAAGAGAGGGATGCAAAGGCTCAAGAGAGAGATGAATAGGCTCAAGAGAGGGATGCAGAGGCTTAAGAGAGTGATGCAGAGGCTAAAGTGAGTGATGCAGAGGACCAAGAGAAAGATGCAGAGGACCAAGAGAAAGATGCAGAGGCACTTGAGAATGATGTAGAGGCTCAAGAGAGTGATGCAGAGGCTTAAGTGAGTGATACAAAGGCTCAAGAGAGGGATGCAGAGGCTCAAGAGAGTGATGCCAAGGGTCAAGAGAGGGATGCAGAGGCTTAAGAGAGGGATGCAGAGGCTTAAGAGAGTGATGCTGAGTTAAAGAGAGTGATGCTGAGTTAAAGAGAGTGATGCAAAGGCTCAATAGAGTGATGCAGAGGCTCAAGAATGGGATGCCGAGGCTTAAGAGAGTGATGCAGAGGCTCAAGAGAGTGATGCAGAGGCTCAAGAGAGTAATGCAGAGGCTCAAGAGAGGGATGCAGAGGCTCAAGTGAGGGATGAAGAGGCACAACAGAGGGATGCAGAGGCTTAAGAGAGTGATTCTGAAGCTTACGAGAGTGATGCAAAGGCTTAAGAGAGTGATGCAGAGGCTTAAGAAAGTGATGCAGAGGATCAAAAGAGGGATGCAGAGGCTTGAAAGGGTGATGCAGAGGCTCAAGAGAAAGATGCAGGGGCTCAAGAGAGTGATTCAGAGGCTTACGAGAGTGAGGCAGAGGCTTAAGAGAATGATGCAGACGCTCAAGAGAGTGATGCAGAGGATCAAGAGAGGGAAGCAGAGGCTTTAGAGAGTGATGCTGAGGCTGAAGAGAGTGATGCAGAGGCTCTAGAGAGTGATGCAGAGGCTCAAGAGAGTGATGCAGAGGCTCAAGAGAGTGATGCAGAGGATCAAGAGAGTGATGCAGAGGCTCGAGAGAGTGATTCAGAGGCTTACGAGAGTGATGCAGAGAATCAAGAGAGTGATGCAGAGGCTCGAAAGAGTTATGCAGAGGCCTCAAGAGAGTGATGCAGAGGCTGAAGAGAGTGTTGCAGAGGGTCAAGAGAGGGATGAAGCAGAGGCTCAAGAGAAAGACCCAGAGGCTCAAGAGCGTGATGCAGAGGATCAAGAGAGGGATGCAGAGGCCTAAGAGAGTGATGCAGAGGCTCAAGAGAGTGATGCAGAGGCTCAAGAGTGTGATGTAGAGGCTCATGAGAGTGATGCAGAGGCTCAAGAGAGTGATGCAGAGGATAATGAGAGTGATGCAGAGGCTGAAGAGAGTGGTGCAGAGCATCAAGAGAGGTAAACAGAGGCTTAAGAGAGTGATGCAGAGGCCGAAGAGAGTGATGCAGAGGCTTAAGAGAGGGATGCAGAGTCTCAAGAGAGTGATGCAGAGGCTCAAGAGAGTGATGCAGAGGCTCAAGAGAGTGATGCAGACGGTCAAGAGAGTGACGCAGAGGCTCAAGAGAGGGATGCAGAGGCTTAAGAGAGTGACGCAGAGGCTCAAGAGAGTGATGCAGAGGCTTAAGAGAGGGATGTAGAGGCTCAAGAGAGGGATGCAGAGGCTCAAGAGAATGATGCAGAGGCCTAAGAGAATGATGCAGAGGCTCAAGAGAGGGATGCAGAGGCTCAAGAGAGTGATGCAGAGGCTCAAGAGAGTGATTCAGAGGCTTACAGGAGTGATGCAGAGGCTTAAGACAGTGATGCAGAGGCTTAAGAGAGGGATGCAGGGGCTCAAGAGAGGGATGCAGATTCTCAAGAGAGTGATGTAGAGGCTCAAGGGAATGATGTAGAGGCTTAAGAGAGGGATGCAGAGGCTCAAGAGAATGATGCAGAGGTTCAAGAAAGTGATGCAGAGGATGAAGAGTGGGATGTAGAGGATTAGGAGAGTGATGCAGAGACTCAAAAGAATGATGCAGAGGCTTAAGAGAGTGATGCAGAGGCTCAAAAGAGTAATGCAGAGGCTCAAGAGAATGATGTAGAGGCTTAAGAGAGGGATGCAGAGGCTCAAGAGAATGATGCAGAGGCTCAAGAGCGTGATGCAGAGGATCAAGAGAAGGATGCAAAGGCTTAAGAGAGTGATGCAGAGGCTCAAGAGAGTGATGCAGATGCTCAAGAGTGTGATGTAGAGGCTCATGAGAGTGATGCAAAGGCTCAAGAGAGTGATGCAGAGGATCATGAGAGTGATGCAGAGGCTCAAGAGAGTGATGCAGAGGATCAAAAGAGGTAAACAGAGGCTTAAGAGAGTGATGCAGAGGCCGAAAAGAGTGATGCAGAGGCTTAAGAGAGTGATGCAGAGGCTGACGAGAGTGTTGCAGAGGCTCAAGAGAGAGATGCAGAGGCTCAAGAGAGTGATGCAGAGGCTAAAAAGAGTTATGCAGAGGCTTAGGAGAGTGATGCAGAGGCTCAAAAGAGTAATGCAGAGGCTCAAGAGAATGATGTAGAGGCTTAAGAGAGGGATGCAGAGGCTCAAGAGAATGATGCAGAGGCTCAAGAGCGTGATGCAGAGGATCAAGAGAGGGTTGCAGAGGCCTAAGAGAGTGATGCAGAGGCTCAAGAGAGTGATGCAGAGGCTCAAAAGTGTGATGTAGAGGCTCATGAGAGTGATGCAGAGGCTCAAGAGAGTGATGCAGAGGATAATGAGAGTGATGCAGAGGCTCAAGAGAGTGATGCAGAGGATCAAGAGAGGTAAACAGAGGCTTAAGAGAGTGATGCGGAGGCCGAAGAGAGTGATGCAGAGGCTTGAGAGAGGGATGCAGAGGCTCAAGAGAGTGATGCAGAGGCTCAAGAGCGATGCAGAGGCTCAAGAGAGTGATGCAGAGGCTCAAGAGAGTGATGCAGAGGCTCAAGAGAGGGATGCAGAGGCTTAAGAGAGTGATGCAGAGGCTCAAGAGAGTGATGCAGATGCTTAAGAGAGGGATGTAGAGGCTCAAGAGAGTGATGCAGAGGGTCAAGAGAATGATGCAGAGGCCTAAGAGAATTATGCAGAGGCTCAAGAGAGGGATGCAGAGGCTGAAGAGAGTGATGCAGACGCTAAAGAGAGTGATGCAGAGGCTCAAGTTAATGATGTAGAGGCTTATGAGAGGGATGCAGAGGCTCAAGAGAATGATGCAGAGGCTCAAGAAAGTGATGCAGAGGATGAAGAGAGGGATGCAGAGGATTAAGAGAGTGATGCAGAGACTCAAGAGAATGATGCAGAGGCTTAAGATAGTGATGCAGAGGCTTAAGAGAGTGATGCAGATGATCAAGAGAGGGAAGCAGAGGCTTAAGAGAGTGATGCAGAGGCTTAAGAGAGTGATGCAGTGGCTTAAGAGAGTGATGCAGGGCTCAAGAGAGTGATGCAGAGGCTCATGAGAAGGATGCAGGAGTTCAAGAGAGGGATGCAGAGGCTCAAGAGAGTGATAGAGAGGCTCAAGAGAGTGAGTCAGAGGATTACAAGAGTGTTGCAGAGGCTTAAGAGAGTGGTGCAGAGGTTTACAAGAGTGATGCAGAGGCTTAAGAGAGTGGTGCAGAGGCTCAAGAGAGGGATGCAAAGGCTCAAGAGAGAGATGAAAAGGCTCAAGAGAGGGATGCAGAGGCTTAAGAGAGTGATGCAGAGGCTAAAGTGAGTGATGCAGAGGACCAAGAGAAAGATGCAGAGGACCAAGAGAAAGATGCAGAGGCACTTGAGAGTGATGCAGAGGCTCAAGAGAGTGATGCAGAGGCTTAAGAGAGTGATACAAAGGCTCAAGAGAGGGATGCAGAGGCTCAAGAGAGTGATGCAAAGGCTCAAGAGAGGGATGCAGAGGCTTAAGAGAGGGATGCAGAGGCTTAAGAGAGTGATGCTGAGTTAAAGAGAGTGATGCAGAGGCTCAATAGAGTGATGCAGAGGCTCAAGAGAGTGATTCAGAGGCTTACGAAAGTGAGGCAGAGGCTTAAGAGAATGATGCAGACGCTCAAGAGAGTGATGCAGAGGATCAAGAGAGGGAAGCAGAGGCTTAAGAGAGTGATGCTGAGGCTGAAGAGAGTGATGCAGAGGCTCTAGAGAGTGATGCAGAGGCTCAAGAGAGTGATGCAGAGGCTCAAGAGAGTGATGCAGAGGATCAAGAGAGTGATGCAGAGGCTCGAGAGAGTGATTCAGAGGCTTACGAGAGTGATGCAGAGAATCAAGAGAGTTATGCAGAGGCTCGAAAGAGTTATGCAGAAGCCTCAAGAGAGTGATGCAGAGGCTGAAGAGAGGGTTGCAGAGGGTGAAGAGAGGGATGAAGCAGAGGCTCAAGAGAAAGACCCAGAGGCTCAAGAGCGTGATGCAGAGGATCAAGAGAGGGATGCAGAGGCCTAAGAGAGTGATGCAGAGGCTCAAGAGAGTGATGCAGAGGCTCAAGAGTGTGATGTAGAGGCTCATGAGAGTGATGCAGAGGCTCAAGAGAGTGATGCAGAGGATAATGAGAGTGATGCAGAGGCTGAAGAGAGTGGTGCAGAGCATCAAGAGAGGTAAACAGAGGCTTAAGAGAGTGATGCAGAGGCCGAAGAGAGTGATGCAGAGGCTTAAGAGAGGGATGCAGAGTCTCAAGAGAGTGATGCAGAGGCTCAAGAGAGTGATGCAGAGGCTCAAGAGAGTGATGCAGACGGTCAAGAGAGTGACGCAGAGGCTCAAGAGAGGGATGCAGAGGCTTAAGAGAGTGACGCAGAGGCTCAAGAGAGTGATGCAGAGGCTTAAGAGAGGGATGTAGAGGCTCAAGAGAGTGATGCAGACGCTCAAGGGAATGATGCAGAGGCCTAAGAGAATGATGCAGAGGCTCAAGAGAGGGATGCAGAGGCTCAAGAGAGGGATGCAGAGGCTCAAGAGAGTGATTCAGAGGCTTACAGGAGTGATGCAGAGGCTTAAGACAGTGATGCAGAGGCTTAAGAGAGGGATGCAGGGGCTCAAGAGAGGGATGCAGATTCTCAATAGAGTGATGTAGAGGCTCAAGGGAATGATGTTGAGGCTTAAGAGAGGGATGCAGAGGCTCAAGAGAATGATGCAGAGGTTCAAGAAAGTGATGCAAAGGATGAAGAGTGGGATGCAGAGGATTAGGAGAGTGATGCAGAGACTCAAAAGAATGATGCAGAGGCTTAAGAGAGCGATGCAGAGGCTTAAGAGAGTGATGCAGAGGATCAAGAGCGGGAAGCAGAGGCTTAAGAGAGTGATGCAGAGGCTCAAAAGAGTAATGCAGAGGCTCAAGAGAATGATGTAGAGGCTTAAGAGAGGGATGCAGAGGCTCAAGAGAATGATGCAGAGGCTCAAGAGCGTGATGCAGAGGATCAAGAGAAGGATGCAAAGGCTTAAGAGAGTGATGCAGAGGCTCAAGAGAGTGATGCAGATGCTCAAGAGTGTGATGTAGAGGCTCATGAGAGTGATGCAGAGGCTCAAGAGAGTGATGCAGAGGATCATGAGAGTGATGCAGAGGCTCAAGAGAGTGATGCAGAGGATCAAAAGAGGTAAACAGAGGCTTAAGAGAGTGATGCAGAGGCCGAAAAGAGTGATGCAGAGGCTTAAGAGAGTGATGCAGAGGCTGACGAGAGTGTTGCAGAGGCTCAAGAGAGAGATGCAGAGGCTCAAGAGAGTGATGCAGAGGCTAAAAAGAGTTATGCAGAGGCTTAGGAGAGTGATGCAGAGGCTCAAAAGAGTAATGCAGAGGCTCAAGAGAATGATGTAGAGGCTTAAGAGAGGGATGCAGAGGCTCAAGAGAATGATGCAGAGGCTCAAGAGCGTGATGCAGAGGATCAAGAGAGGGTTGCAGAGGCCTAAGAGAGTGATGCAGAGGCTCAAGAGAGTGATGCAGAGGCTCAAAAGTGTGATGTAGAGGCTCATGAGAGTGATGCAGAGGCTCAAGAGAGTGATGCAGAGGATAATGAGAGTGATGCAGAGGCTCAAGAGAGTGATGCAGAGGATCAAGAGAGGTAAACAGAGGCTTAAGAGAGTGATGCGGAGGCCGAAGAGAGTGATGCAGAGGCTTGAGAGAGGGATGCAGAGGCTCAAGAGAGTGATGCAGAGGCTCAAGAGTGATGCAGAGGCTCAAGAGAGTGATGCAGAGGCTCAAGAGAGTGATGCAGAGGCTCAAGAGAGGGATGCAGAGGCTTAAGAGAGTGATGCAGAGGCTTAAGAGAGTGATGCAGTGGCTTAAGAGAGTGATGCAGGGCTCAAGAGAGTGATGCAGAGGCTCATGAGAAGGATGCAGGAGTTCAAGAGAGGGATGCAGAGGCTAAGAGAGTGATAGAGAGGCTCAAGAGAGTGAGTCAGAGGATTACAAGAGTGTTGCAGAGGCTTAAGAGAGTGGTGCAGAGGTTTACAAGAGTGATGCAGAGGCTTAAGAGAGTGGTGCAGAGGCTCAAGAGAGGGATGCAAAGGCTCAAGAGAGAGATGAAAAGGCTCAAGAGAGGGATGCAGAGGCTTAAGAGAGTGATGCAGAGGCTAAAGTGAGTGATGCAGAGGACCAAGAGAAAGATGCAGAGGACCAAGAGAAAGATGCAGAGGCACTTGAGAGTGATGCAGAGGCTCAAGAGATTGATGCAGAGGCTTAAGAGAGTGATACAAAGGCTCAAGAGAGGGATGCAGAGGCTCAAGAGAGTGATGCAAAGGCTCAAGAGAGGGATGCAGAGGCTTAAGAGAGGGATGCAGAGGCTTAAGAGAGTGATGCTGAGTTAAAGAGAGTGATGCAGAGGCTCAATAGAGTGATGCAGAGGCTCAAGAATGGGATGCCGAGGATTAAGAGAGTGATGCAGAGGCTCAATAGAGTGATGCAGAGGCTCAAGAGAGTAATGCAGAGGCTCAAGAGAGGGATGCAGAGGCTCAAGTGAGGGATGAAGAGGCACAAGAGAGGGATGCAGAGGCTCTTGGTAGTGATGCAGAGGCTCAAGAGAGGGATGCAGAGGCTTAAGAGAGTGATTCTGAAGCTTAAGAAAGTGATGCAAAGGCTTAAGAAAGTGATGCAGAGTATCAAAAGAGGGATGCAGAGGCTTGAAAGGGTGATGCAGAGGCTCAAGAGAAAGATGCAGGGGCTCAAGAGAGTGATGCAGAGGCTCAAGAGAGTGATTCAGAGGCTTACGAAAGTGAGGCAGAGGCTTAAGAGAATGATGCAGACGCTCAAGAGAGTGATGCAGAGGATCAAGAGAGGGAAGCAGAGGCTTAAGAGAGTGATGCTGAGGCTGAAGAGAGTGATGCAGAGGCTCTAGAGAGTGATGCAGAGGCTCAAGAGAGTGATGCAGAGGCTCAAGAGAGTAATGCAGAGGATCAAGAGAGTGATGCAGAGGCTCGAGAGAGTGATTCAGAGGCTTACGAGAGTGATGCAGAGAATCAAGAGAGTGATGCAGAGGCTCGAAAGAGTTATGCAGAGGCCTCAAGAGAGTGATGCAGAGGCTGAAGAGAGGGTTGCAGAGGGTCAAGAGAGGGATGAAGCAGAGGCTCAAGAGAAAGACCCAGAGGCTCAAGAGCGTGATGCAGAGGATCAAGAGAGGGATGCAGAGGCCTAAGAGAGTGATGCAGAGGCTAAAGAGAGTGATGCAGAGGCTCAAGAGTGTGATGTAGAGGCTCATGAGAGTGATGCAGAGGCTCAAGAGAGTGATGCAGAGGATAATGAGAGTGATGCAGAGGCTGAAGAGAGTGGTGCAGAGCATCAAGAGAGGTAAACAGAGGCTTAAGAGAGTGATGCAGAGGCCGAAGAGAGTGATGCAGAGGCTTAAGAGAGGGATGCAGAGTCTCAAGAGAGTGATGCAGAGGCTCAAGAGAGTGATGCAGAGGCTCAAGAGAGTGATGCAGACGGTCAAGAGAGTGACGCAGAGGCTCAAGAGAGGGATGCAGAGGCTTAAGAGAGTGACGCAGAGGCTCATGAGAGTGATGCAGAGGCTTAAGAGAGGGATGTAGAGGCTCAAGAGAGTGATGCAGAGGCTCAAGAGAATGATGCAGAGGCCTAAGAGAATGATGCAGAGGCTCAAGAGAGGGATGCAGAGGCTCAAGAGAGGGATGCAGAGGCTCAAGAGAGTGATTCAGAGGCTTACAGGAGTGATGCAGAGGCTTAAGACAGTGATGCAGAGGCTTAAGAGAGGGATGCAGGGGCTCAAGAGAGGGATGCAGATTCTCAAGAGAGTGATGTAGAGGCTCAAGGGAATGATGTAGAGGCTTAAGAGAGGGATGCAGAGGCTCAAGAGAATGATGCAGAGGTTCAAGAAAGTGATGCAGAGGATGAAGAGTGGGATGCAGAGGATTAGGAGAGTGATGCAGAGACTCAAAAGAATGATGCAGAGGCTTAAGAGAGTGATGCAGAGGCTTAAGAGAGTGATGCAGAGGATCAAGAGCGGGAAGCAGAGGCTTAAGAGAGTGATGCAGAGGCTCAAAAGAGTAATGCAGAGGCTCAAGAGAATGATGTAGAGGCTTAAGAGAGGGATGCAGAGGCTCAAGAGAATGATGCAGAGGCTCAAGAGCGTGATGCAGAGGATCAAGAGAAGGATGCAAAGGCTTAAGAGAGTGATGCAGAGGCTCAAGAGAGTGATGCAGATGCTCAAGAGTGTGATGTAGAGGCTCATGAGAGTGATGCAGAGGCTCAAGAGAGTGATGCAGAGGATCATGAGAGTGATGCAGAGGCTCAAGAGAGTGATGCAGAGGATCAAAAGAGGTAAACAGAGGCTTAAGAGAGTGATGCAGAGGCCGAAAAGAGTGATGCAGAGGCTTAAGAGAGTGATGCAGAGGCTGACGAGAGTGTTGCAGAGGCTCAAGAGAGAGATGCAGAGGCTCAAGAGAGTGATGCAGAGGCTAAAAAGAGTTATGCAGAGGCTTAGGAGAGTGATGCAGAGGCTCAAAAGAGTAATGCAGAGGCTCAAGAGATTGATGTAGAGGCTTAAGAGAGGGATGCAGAGGCTCAAGAGAATGATGCAGAGGCTCAAGAGCGTGATGCAGAGGATCAAGAGAGGGTTGCAGAGGCCTAAGAGAGTGATGCAGAGGCTCAAGAGAGTGATGCAGAGGCTCAAGAGAGTGATGCAGAGGATAATGAGAGTGATGCAGAGGCTCAAGAGAGTGATGCAGAGGATCAAGAGAGGTAAACAGAGGCTTAAGAGAGTGATGCGGAGGCCGAAGAGAGTGATGCAGAGGCTTGAGAGAGGGATGCAGAGGCTCAAGAGAGTGATGCAGAGGCTCAAGAGTGATGCAGAGGCTCAAGAGAGTGATGCAGAGGCTCAAGAGAGTGATGCAGAGGCTCAAGAGAGGGATGCAGAGGCTTAAGAGAGTGATGCAGAGGCTCAAGAGAGTGATGCAGATGCTTAAGAGAAGGATGTAGAGGCTCAAGAGAGTGATGCAGAGGGTCAAGAGAATGATGCAGAGGCCTAAGAGAATTATGCAGAGGCTCAAGAGAGGGATGCAGAGGCTGAAGAGAGTGATGCAGACGCTAAAGAGAGTGATGCAGAGGCTCAAGTTAATGATGTAGAGGCTTAAGAGAGGGATGCAGAGGCTCAAGAGAATGATGCAGAGGCTCAAGAAAGTGATGCAGAGGATGAAAAGAGGGATGCAGAGGATTAAGAGAGTGATGCAGAGACTCAAGAGAATGATGCAGAGGCTTAAGATAGTGATGCAGAGGCTTAAGAGAGTGATGCAGATGATCAAGAGAGGGAAGCAGAGGCTTAAGAGAGTGATGCAGAGGCTTAAGAGAGTGATGCAGTGGCTTAAGAGAGTGATGCAGGGCTCAAGAGAGTGATGCAGAGGCTCATGAGAAGGATGCAGGAGTTCAAGAGAGGGATGCAGAGGCTCAAGAGAGTGATAGAGAGGCTCAAGAGAGTGAGTCAGAGGATTACAAGAGTGTTGCAGAGGCTTAAGAGAGTGGTGCAGAGGTTTACAAGAGTGATGCAGAGGCTTAAGAGAGTGGTGCAGAGGCTCAAGAGAGGGATGCAAAGGCTCAAAAGAGAGATGAAAAGGCTCAAGAGAGGGATGCAGAGGCTTAAGAGAGTGATGCAGAGGCTAAAGTGAGTGATGCAGAGGACCAAGAGAAAGATGCAGAGGACCAAGAGAAAGATGCAGAGGCACTTGAGAGTGATGCAGAGGCTCAAGAGAGTGATGCAGAGGCTTAAGAGAGTGATACAAAGGCTCAAGAGAGGGATGCAGAGGCTCAAGAGAGTGATGCAAAGGCTCAAGAGAGGGATGCAGAGGCTTAAGAGAGGGATGCAGAGGCTTAAGAGAGTGATGCTGAGTTAAAGAGAGTGATGCAGAGGCTCAATAGAGTGATGCAGAGGCTCAAGAATGGGATGCCGAGGAATAAGAGAGTGATGCAGAGGCTCAATAGAGTGATGCAGAGGCTCAAGAGAGTAATGCAGAGGCTCAAGAGAGGGATGCAGAGGCTCAAGTGAGGGATGAAGAGGCACAAGAGAGGGATGCAGAGGCTCTTGGTAGTGATGCAGAGGCTCAAGAGAGGGATGCAGAGGCTTAAGAGAGTGATTCTGAAGCTTAAGAAAGTGATGCAGAGGATCAAAAGAGGGATGCAGAGGCTTAGAAGGGTGATGCAGAGGCTCAAGAGAAAGATGCAGGGGCTGAAGAGAGTGATGCAGAGGCTCAAGAGAGTGATTCAGAGGCTTACGAGAGTGATACTGAGGCTGAAGAGAGTGATGCAGAGGCTCTAGAGAGTGATGCAGAGGCTCAAGAGAGTGATGCAGAGGCTCTAGAGAGTGATCCAGAGGATCAAGAGAGTGATGCAGAGGCTGAAGAGAGTGATTCAGAGGCTTACGAGAGTGATGCAGAGAATCAAGAGAGTGATGCAGAGGCTCGAGAGAGTTATGCAGAGGCCTCAAGAGAGTGATGCAGAGGCTGAAGAGAGTGTTGCAGAGGCTCAAGAGAGGGATGAAGCAGAGGCTCAAGAGAATGACCCAGAGGCTCAAGAGCGTGATGCAGAGGATCAAGAGAGGGATGCAGAGGCCTAAGAGAGTGATGCAGAGGCTCAAGAGAGTGATGCAGAGGCTCAGGAGTGTGATGTAGAGGCTCGTGAGAGTGATGCAGAGGCTCAAAAGAGTGATGCAGAGGATAATGAGAGTGATGCAGAAGCTCAAGAGAGTGGTGCAGAGCATCAAGAGAGGTAAACAGAGGCTTAAGAGAGTGATGCAGAGGCCGAAGAGAGTGATGCAGAGGCTTAAGAGAGGGATGCAGCGTCTCAAGAGAGTGATGCAGAGGCTCAAGAGAGTGATGCAGAGGCTCAAGAGAGTGATGCAGAGGCTCAAGAGAGTGATGCAGAGGCTCAAGAGAGGTATGCAGAGGCTTAAGAGAGTGACGCAGAGGCTCAAGAGAGTGATGCAGAGGCTTAAGAGAGGGATGTTGAGGCTCAAGAGAGTGATGCAGAGGCTCAAGTGAATGATGCAGAGGCCTAAGAGAATGATGCAGAGGCTCAAGAGAGGGATGCAGAGGCTCAGGAGAGTGATGCAGAGGCTCAAGAGATGGATGCAGAGGCTCAAGAGAGTGATTCAGAGGCTTACAGGAGTGATGCAGAGGCTCAAGAGAGTGATGTAGAGGCTCAATTGAATGATGTAGAGGCTTAAGAGAGGGATGCAGAGGCTCAAGTGAATGATGCAGAGGCTCAAGAAAGTGATGCAGAGGATGAAGAGTGGGATGCAGAGGATTAAGAGAGTGATGCAGAGACTCAAGAGAATGATGCAGAGGCTTAAGAGAGTGATGCAGAGGCTTAAGAGAGTGATGCAGAGGATCAAGAGAGGGAAGCAGAGGCTTAAGAGAGTGATGCAGAGGCTCAAAAGAGTAATGCAGAGGCTAAAGAGAATGATGTAGAGGCTTAAGAGAGGGATGCAGAGGCTCAAGAGAATGATGCAGAGGCTCAAGAGCGTGATGCAGAGGATCAAGAGAAGGATGCAAAGGCTTAAGAGAGTGATGCAGAGGCTCAAGAGAGTGATGCAGATGCTCAAGAGTGTGATGTAGAGGCTCATGAGAGTGATGCAGAGGCTCAAGAGAGTGATGCAGAGGATCATGAGAGTGATGCAGAGGCTCAAGAGAGTGATGCAGAGGATCAAAAGAGGTAAACAGAGGCATAAGAGAGTGATGCAGAGGCCGAACCCAGCAAACAATTTTAGGTTGCCACAACATATCTGGAAAGTATTTGAAAGTATTGGAAACGTTTGTTTTATCGTATCAGATACGATATTGTGTGTGGACTTAAATAGGTTTCCAAAACTTATAACCAAGACATATGTATCTAACACTAATTT